>NW_026778028.1:0-54332 GCF_028023285.1 Balaenoptera ricei
TACGCAGCATAAACGCAGCACCAGAGCTTCCTGGCTCTAGGCAGTTTTCTGATACCGAAACGGGTGGTGAAGCAAGGTGCCTAGGAGTCTTGGAAAGCTTACTACCATTCAACTAAAGCAGAACAGCGAGGAAGGCCTCATGGAGCTGCTGCATGCCTCCCGATTTGCAAGGATAATCAGGGCCTTACTTTTAGGTTAGTGCTCACGTTGACTTCCACTTTTGGTATAGAGGAGAGCAGGGTGAGCTTCCAACTAGGAACTGGAAGCACAAGGTCCTTTCGGGAAAACTCATTTTCTTCTCAGAAGCCGACAGGCAGTGACTAAATCCCCAGCAACAACAATGCTTTTCAGGTGTCTTCTAGACTGCATGATGAAGCTTTCAAAATGGGAACACAAGCGTTGTGGCATCAGTTTCCCATTTCCAGAATGACACGCAGCATAAGTACATGGTGATGCTAACAAGTCAAAAGAGATTCACGATACCCACTGGGGCTTTCCCTGATTCAACTTTTTTCTACGACCGCTTTTCTGCGTGCAGCCAAGTGCCTAAACAAAGGATGCACGAGGGAGACTTAGGGGCCTGTGCATCCGTCAAAGACCTACAGTGTTACACCAAGAACTGTGCTTAAATTGTACTTGGAATGCAAACCGACCACCTCCTTGAGGATGCGTGACTCTAAGTGTAAAAGGTGAAAAGGGATTAGAAGAGAGTGTTTTTCTCAATAGAGTTCAACTAGGGGAATGAGGTTACATCCATTTACTGGCGGACAGTCTCGAAGTGTGTTCCTGAATCCTGCGTAGACCTGAGATAACCTGGCTCTCCCAAGGAAAGGTGCAGTGTGTTGCCTTTCTCTAGCCAACACTGGGGTGTTCCAAAAGGCCTACGGGGCTGAAGTTGCCTACGTGGCCCTGAGCTTCCTGGCCTCACTCAGTATAATGGTAGCAAAACGGGTGCTGATACAAGGTCCCTAGGAGTCTTGAAAAGCTATCTACCTTGAAACTAAAGCAGAACAGTGAAGAAGGCCTCATGGAGCTGCTCCACGCCTCCCGTTTGGCAAGGCAAATCAGGGCCTTCCTTCGAGGCTAGGGCTCACGTTGACTTTCACATTAGGTATAGAGCAGAGCAGGGTGAGCTTCCAACTAGGAACTGGAAGCACAAGGTTTCTTACGGGAAACTCAATATCTTCTCAGAACCATGCAGGCAGTGACTAAAACCCCGGCAACAACAATGCTTTTCAGGTATAAAGGAGGCCGCATGAACGGAGCTTTCCAAATGGGCAAAGAAGCCTTGTGCCCTCAGTCTCCAAATAGTAAGTTGGTATGCAGCATACACGCAGGAGCAGAGCTTCCTGGCTCTAGGCAGTTTTCGGATACCGAAACGGGTGCTGAAGTAAGGTCTCTAGGAGTCTTGGAAAGCTTACTACCGTGAAACTAAAAGAGAACAGCGATGAAGGCCTCATGGAGCTGCTGCACGCCTCCCGTTTTGCCAGGATAATCAGGGCATTACTTCGAGGCTAGTGCTCCCCTTGACTTTCAGTTTAGATATAGAGCAGAGCAGAGTGAGCTTCCAACTAGGAACTGGAAGCTCAAGGTTTCTTTCGGGAAAACTCATTTTCTTCGCAGCAGCAGGCAGGCAGTGACTAAATCCCCGGCAACAACAATGCTTTTCAGGTATAAAGGAGGCCGCATGAACGGAGCCTTCCTAATGGGAAAACAAGCCTTGTGCCATCAGTCTCCAATTTCTAGGTTGATACGCAGCATACACGCAGGACCAGAGCTTCCTGGCTCTAGGCAGTTTTCTGATACCGAAACGGGTGGTGAAGCAAGGTGCCTAGGAGTCTTGGAAAGCTTACTACCGTTAAACTAAATCAGAACAGCGAGGAAGGCCTCATGGAGCTGCTGCATGCCTCCCGATTTGCAAGGATAATCAGGGCCTTACTTTTAGGTTAGTGCTCACGTTGACTTCCACTTTTGGTATAGAGGAGAGCAGGGTGAGCTTCCAACTAGGAACTGGAAGCACAAGGTCCTTTCGGGAAAACTCATTTTCTTCTCAGAAGCCGACAGGCAGTGACTAAATCCCCAGCAACAACAATGCTTTTCAGGTATCTTCTAGACTGCATGATGAAGCTTTCAAAATGGGAACACAAGCGTTGTGGCATCAGTTTCCCATTTCCAGAATGACACGCAGCATAAGTACATGGTGATGCTAACAAGTCAAAAGAGATTCACGATACCCACTGGGGCTTTCCCTGATTCAACTTTTTTCTACGACCGCTTTTCTGCGTGCAGCCAAGTGCCTAAACAAAGGATGCACGAGGGAGACTTAGGGGCCTGTGCATCCGTCAAAGACCTACAGTGTTACACCAAGAACTGTGCTTAAATTGTACTTGGAATGCAAACCGACCACCTCCTTGAGGATGCGTGACTCTAAGTGTAAAAGGTGAAAAGGGATTAGAAGAGAGTGTTTTTCTCAATAGAGTTCAACTAGGGGAATGAGGTTACATCCATTTACTGGCGGACAGTCTCGAAGTGTGTTCCTGAATCCTGCGTAGACCTGAGATAACCTGGCTCTCCCAAGGAAAGGTGCAGTGTGTTGCCTTTCTCTAGCCAACACTGGGGTGTTCCAAAAGGCCTACGGGGCTGAAGTTGCCTACGTGGCCCTGAGCTTCCTGGCCTCACTCAGTATAATGGTAGCAAAACGGGTGCTGATACAAGGTCCCTAGGAGTCTTGAAAAGCTATCTACCTTGAAACTAAAGCAGAACAGTGAAGAAGGCCTCATGGAGCTGCTCCACGCCTCCCGTTTGGCAAGGCAAATCAGGGCCTTCCTTCGAGGCTAGGGCTCACGTTGACTTTCACATTAGGTATAGAGCAGAGCAGGGTGAGCTTCCAACTAGGAACTGGAAGCACAAGGTTTCTTACGGGAAACTCAATATCTTCTCAGAACCATGCAGGCAGTGACTAAAACCCCGGCAACAACAATGCTTTTCAGGTATAAAGGAGGCCGCATGAACGGAGCTTTCCAAATGGGCAAAGAAGCCTTGTGCCCTCAGTCTCCAAATAGTAAGTTGGTATGCAGCATACACGCAGGAGCAGAGCTTCCTGGCTCTAGGCAGTTTTCGGATACCCAAACGGGTGCTGAAGTAAGGTCTCTAGGAGTCTTGGAAAGCTTACTACCGTGAAACTAAAAGAGAACAGCGATGAAGGCCTCATGGAGCTGCTGCACACCTCCCGTTTTGCCAGGATAATCAGGGCATTACTTCGAGGATAGTGCTCCCCTTGACTTTCACTTTAGTTATAGAGCAGAGCAGAGTGAGCTTCCAACTAGGAACTGGAAGCACAAGGTTTCTTTCGGGAAAACTCATTTTCTTCGCAGCAGCAGGCAGGCAGTGACTAAATCCCTGGCAACAACAATGCTTTTCAGGTATAAAGGAGGCCGCGTGAACGGAGCCTTCCTAATGGGAAAACAAGCCTTGTGCCATCAGTCTCCAATTTCTAGGTTGATACGCAGCATAAACGCAGCACCAGAGCTTCCTGGCTCTAGGCAGTTTTCTGATACCGAAACGGGTGGTGAAGCAAGGTGCCTAGGAGTCTTGGAAAGCTTACTACCATTCAACTAAAGCAGAACAGCGAGGAAGGCCTCATGGAGCTGCTGCATGCCTCCCGATTTGCAAGGATAATCAGGGCCTTACTTTTAGGTTAGTGCTCACGTTGACTTCCACTTTTGGTATAGAGGAGAGCAGGGTGAGCTTCCAACTAGGAACTGGAAGCACAAGGTCCTTTCGGGAAAACTCATTTTCTTCTCAGAAGCCGACAGGCAGTGACTAAATCCCCAGCAACAACAATGCTTTTCAGGTGTCTTCTAGACTGCATGATGAAGCTTTCAAAATGGGAACACAAGCGTTGTGGCGTCAGTTTCCCATTTCGGGAAAACTCATTTTCTTCTCAGAAGCCGACAGGCAGTGACTAAATCCCCAGCAACAACAATGCTTTTCAGGTGTCTTCTAGACTGCATGATGAAGCTTTCAAAATGGGAACACAAGCGTTGTGGCATCAGTTTCCCATTTCCAGAATGACACGCAGCATAAGTACATGGTGATGCTAACAAGTCAAAAGAGATTCACGATACCCACTGGGGCTTTCCCTGATTCAACTTTTTTCTACGACCGCTTTTCTGCGTGCAGCCAAGTGCCTAAACAAAGGATGCACGAGGGAGACTTAGGGGCCTGTGCATCCGTCAAAGACCTACAGTGTTACACCAAGAACTGTGCTTAAATTGTACTTGGAATGCAAACCGACCACCTCCTTGAGGATGCGTGACTCTAAGTGTAAAAGGTGAAAAGGGATTAGAAGAGAGTGTTTTTCTCAATAGAGTTCAACTAGGGGAATGAGGTTACATCCATTTACTGGCGGACAGTCTCGAAGTGTGTTCCTGAATCCTGCGTAGACCTGAGATAACCTGGCTCTCCCAAGGAAAGGTGCAGTGTGTTGCCTTTCTCTAGCCAACACTGGGGTGTTCCAAAAGGCCTACGGGGCTGAAGTTGCCTACGTGGCCCTGAGCTTCCTGGCCTCACTCAGTATAATGGTAGCAAAACGGGTGCTGATACAAGGTCCCTAGGAGTCTTGAAAAGCTATCTACCTTGAAACTAAAGCAGAACAGTGAAGAAGGCCTCATGGAGCTGCTCCACGCCTCCCGTTTGGCAAGGCAAATCAGGGCCTTCCTTCGAGGCTAGGGCTCACGTTGACTTTCACATTAGGTATAGAGCAGAGCAGGGTGAGCTTCCAACTAGGAACTGGAAGCACAAGGTTTCTTACGGGAAACTCAATATCTTCTCAGAACCATGCAGGCAGTGACTAAAACCCCGGCAACAACAATGCTTTTCAGGTATAAAGGAGGCCGCATGAACGGAGCTTTCCAAATGGGCAAAGAAGCCTTGTGCCCTCAGTCTCCAAATAGTAAGTTGGTATGCAGCATACACGCAGGAGCAGAGCTTCCTGGCTCTAGGCAGTTTTCGGATACCGAAACGGGTGCTGAAGTAAGGTCTCTAGGAGTCTTGAAAAGCTATCTACCTTGAAACTAAAAGAGAACAGCGATGAAGGCCTCATGGAGCTGCTGCACGCCTCCCGTTTTGCCAGGATAATCAGGGCATTACTTCGAGGCTAGTGCTCCCCTTGACTTTCACTTTAGTTATAGAGCAGAGAAGGGTGAGCTTCCTACTAGGAACTGGAAGCACAAGGTTTCTTACGGGAAAACTCAATATCTTCTCAGAACCATGCAGGCAGTGACTAAAACCCCGGCAACAACAATGCTTTTCAGGTATAAAGGAGGCCGCATGAACGGAGCTTTCCAAATGGGCAAAGAAGCCTTGTGCCCTCAGTCTCCAAATAGTAAGTTGGTATGCAGCATACACGCAGGAGCAGAGCTTCCTGGCTCTAGGCAGTTTTCGGATACCGAAACGGGTGCTGAAGTAAGGTCTCTAGGAGTCTTGGAAAGCTTACTACCGTGAAACTAAAAGAGAACAGCGATGAAGGCCTCATGGAGCTGCTGCACGCCTCCCGTTTTGCCAGGATAATCAGGGCATTACTTCGAGGCTAGTGCTCCCCTTGACTTTCAGTTTAGATATAGAGCAGAGCAGAGTGAGCTTCCAACTAGGAACTGGAAGCTCAAGGTTTCTTTCGGGAAAACTCATTTTCTTCGCAGCAGCAGGCAGGCAGTGACTAAATCCCCGGCAACAACAATGCTTTTCAGGTATAAAGGAGGCCGCGTGAACGGAGCCTTCCTAATGGGAAAACAAGCCTTGTGCCATCAGTCTCCAATTTCTAGGTTGATACGCAGCATACACGCAGGACCAGAGCTTCCTGGCTCTAGGCAGTTTTCTGATACCGAAACGGGTGGTGAAGCAAGGTGCCTAGGAGTCTTGGAAAGCTTACTACCGTTAAACTAAAGCAGAACAGCGAAGAAGGCCTCATGGAGCTGCTGCATGCCTCCCGATTTGCAAGGATAATCAGGGCCTTACTTTTAGGTTAGTGCTCACGTTGACTTCCACTTTTGGTATAGAGGAGAGCAGGGTGAGCTTCCAACTAGGAACTGGAAGCACAAGGTCCTTTCGGGAAAACTCATTTTCTTCTCAGAAGCCGACAGGCAGTGACTAAATCCCCAGCAACAACAATGCTTTTCAGGTGTCTTCTAGACTGCATGATGAAGCTTTCAAAATGGGAACACAAGCGTTGTGGCATCAGTTTCCCATTTCCAGAATGACACGCAGCATAAGTACATGGTGATGCTAACAAGTCAAAAGAGATTCACGATACCCACTGGGGCTTTCCCTGATTCAACTTTTTTCTACGACCGCTTTTCTGCGTGCAGCCAAGTGCCTAAACAAAGGATGCACGAGGGAGACTTAGGGGCCTGTGCATCCGTCAAAGACCTACAGTGTTACACCAAGAACTGTGCTTAAATTGTACTTGGAATGCAAACCGACCACCTCCTTGAGGATGCGTGACTCTAAGTGTAAAAGGTGAAAAGGGATTAGAAGAGAGTGTTTTTCTCAATAGAGTTCAACTAGGGGAATGAGGTTACATCCATTTACTGGCGGACAGTCTCGAAGTGTGTTCCTGAATCCTGCGTAGACCTGAGATAACCTGGCTCTCCCAAGGAAAGGTGCAGTGTGTTGCCTTTCTCTAGCCAACACTGGGGTGTTCCAAAAGGCCTACGGGGCTGAAGTTGCCTACGTGGCCCTGAGCTTCCTGGCCTCACTCAGTATAATGGTAGCAAAACGGGTGCTGAAACAAGGTCCCTAGGAGTCTTGAAAAGCTATCTACCTTGAAACTAAAGCAGAACAGTGAAGAAGGCCTCATGGAGCTGCTCCACGCCTCCCGTTTGGCAAGGCAAATCAGGGCCTTCCTTCGAGGCTAGGGCTCACGTTGACTTTCACATTAGGTATAGAGCAGAGCAGGGTGAGCTTCCAACTAGGAACTGGAAGCACAAGGTTTCTTACGGGAAACTCAATATCTTCTCAGAACCATGCAGGCAGTGACTAAAACCCCGGCAACAACAATGCTTTTCAGGTATAAAGGAGGCCGCATGAACGGAGCTTTCCAAATGGGCAAAGAAGCCTTGTGCCCTCAGTCTCCAAATAGTAAGTTGGTATGCAGCATACACGCAGGAGCAGAGCTTCCTGGCTCTAGGCAGTTTTCGGATACCGAAACGGGTGCTGAAGTAAGGTCTCTAGGAGTCTTGGAAAGCTTACTACCGTGAAACTAAAAGAGAACAGCGATGAAGGCCTCATGGAGCTGCTGCACGCCTCCCGTTTTGCCAGGATAATCAGGGCATTACTTCGAGGCTAGTGCTCCCCTTGACTTTCAGTTTAGATATAGAGCAGAGCAGAGTGAGCTTCCAACTAGGAACTGGAAGCTCAAGGTTTCTTTCGGGAAAACTCATTTTCTTCGCAGCAGCAGGCAGGCAGTGACTAAATCCCCGGCAACAACAATGCTTTTCAGGTATAAAGGAGGCCGCGTGAACGGAGCCTTCCTAATGGGAAAACAAGCCTTGTGCCATCAGTCTCCAATTTCTAGGTTGATACGCAGCATACACGCAGGACCAGAGCTTCCTGGCTCTAGGCAGTTTTCTGATACCGAAACGGGTGGTGAAGCAAGGTGCCTAGGAGTCTTGGAAAGCTTACTACCGTTAAACTAAATCAGAACAGCGAGGAAGGCCTCATGGAGCTGCTGCATGCCTCCCGATTTGCAAGGATAATCAGGGCCTTACTTTTAGGTTAGTGCTCACGTTGACTTCCACTTTTGGTATAGAGGAAAGCAGGGTGAGCTTCCAACTAGGAACTGGAAGCACAAGGTCCTTTCGGGAAAACTCATTTTCTTCTCAGAAGCCGACAGGCAGTGACTAAATCCCCAGCAACAACAATGCTTTTCAGGTATCTTCTAGACTGCATGATGAAGCTTTCAAAATGGGAACACAAGCGTTGTGGCATCAGTTTCCCATTTCCAGAATGACACGCAGCATAAGTACATGGTGATGCTAACAAGTCAAAAGAGATTCACGATACCCACTGGGGCTTTCCCTGATTCAACTTTTTTCTACGACCGCTTTTCTGCGTGCAGCCAAGTGCCTAAACAAAGGATGCACGAGGGAGACTTAGGGGCCTGTGCATCCGTCAAAGACCTACAGTGTTACACCAAGAACTGTGCTTAAATTGTACTTGGAATGCAAACCGACCACCTCCTTGAGGATGCGTGACTCTAAGTGTAAAAGGTGAAAAGGGATTAGAAGAGAGTGTTTTTCTCAATAGAGTTCAACTAGGGGAATGAGGTTACATCCATTTACTGGCGGACAGTCTCGAAGTGTGTTCCTGAATCCTGCGTAGACCTGAGATAACCTGGCTCTCCCAAGGAAAGGTGCAGTGTGTTGCCTTTCTCTAGCCAACACTGGGGTGTTCCAAAAGGCCTACGGGGCTGAAGTTGCCTACGTGGCCCTGAGCTTCCTGGCCTCACTCAGTATAATGGTAGCAAAACGGGTGCTGATACAAGGTCCCTAGGAGTCTTGAAAAGCTATCTACCTTGAAACTAAAGCAGAACAGTGAAGAAGGCCTCATGGAGCTGCTCCACGCCTCCCGTTTGGCAAGGCAAATCAGGGCCTTCCTTCGAGGCTAGGGCTCACGTTGACTTTCACATTAGGTATAGAGCAGAGCAGGGTGAGCTTCCAACTAGGAACTGGAAGCACAAGGTTTCTTACGGGAAACTCAATATCTTCTCAGAACCATGCAGGCAGTGACTAAAACCCCGGCAACAACAATGCTTTTCAGGTATAAAGGAGGCCGCATGAACGGAGCTTTCCAAATGGGCAAAGAAGCCTTGTGCCCTCAGTCTCCAAATAGTAAGTTGGTATGCAGCATACACGCAGGAGCAGAGCTTCCTGGCTCTAGGCAGTTTTCGGATACCCAAACGGGTGCTGAAGTAAGGTCTCTAGGAGTCTTGGAAAGCTTACTACCGTGAAACTAAAAGAGAACAGCGATGAAGGCCTCATGGAGCTGCTGCACACCTCCCGTTTTGCCAGGATAATCAGGGCATTACTTCGAGGATAGTGCTCCCCTTGACTTTCACTTTAGTTATAGAGCAGAGCAGAGTGAGCTTCCAACTAGGAACTGGAAGCACAAGGTTTCTTTCGGGAAAACTCATTTTCTTCGCAGCAGCAGGCAGGCAGTGACTAAATCCCTGGCAACAACAATGCTTTTCAGGTATAAAGGAGGCCGCGTGAACGGAGCCTTCCTAATGGGAAAACAAGCCTTGTGCCATCAGTCTCCAATTTCTAGGTTGATACGCAGCATAAACGCAGCACCAGAGCTTCCTGGCTCTAGGCAGTTTTCTGATACCGAAACGGGTGGTGAAGCAAGGTGCCTAGGAGTCTTGGAAAGCTTACTACCATTCAACTAAAGCAGAACAGCGAGGAAGGCCTCATGGAGCTGCTGCATGCCTCCCGATTTGCAAGGATAATCAGGGCCTTACTTTTAGGTTAGTGCTCACGTTGACTTCCACTTTTGGTATAGAGGAGAGCAGGGTGAGCTTCCAACTAGGAACTGGAAGCACAAGGTCCTTTCGGGAAAACTCATTTTCTTCTCAGAAGCCGACAGGCAGTGACTAAATCCCCAGCAACAACAATGCTTTTCAGGTGTCTTCTAGACTGCATGATGAAGCTTTCAAAATGGGAACACAAGCGTTGTGGCATCAGTTTCCCATTTCCAGAATGACACGCAGCATAAGTACATGGTGATGCTAACAAGTCAAAAGAGATTCACGATACCCACTGGGGCTTTCCCTGATTCAACTTTTTTCTACGACCGCTTTTCTGCGTGCAGCCAAGTGCCTAAACAAAGGATGCACGAGGGAGACTTAGGGGCCTGTGCATCCGTCAAAGACCTACAGTGTTACACCAAGAACTGTGCTTAAATTGTACTTGGAATGCAAACCGACCACCTCCTTGAGGATGCGTGACTCTAAGTGTAAAAGGTGAAAAGGGATTAGAAGAGAGTGTTTTTCTCAATAGAGTTCAACTAGGGGAATGAGGTTACATCCATTTACTGGCGGACAGTCTCGAAGTGTGTTCCTGAATCCTGCGTAGACCTGAGATAACCTGGCTCTCCCAAGGAAAGGTGCAGTGTGTTGCCTTTCTCTAGCCAACACTGGGGTGTTCCAAAAGGCCTACGGGGCTGAAGTTGCCTACGTGGCCCTGAGCTTCCTGGCCTCACTCAGTATAATGGTAGCAAAACGGGTGCTGATACAAGGTCCCTAGGAGTCTTGAAAAGCTATCTACCTTGAAACTAAAGCAGAACAGTGAAGAAGGCCTCATGGAGCTGCTCCACGCCTCCCGTTTGGCAAGGCAAATCAGGGCCTTCCTTCGAGGCTAGGGCTCACGTTGACTTTCACATTAGGTATAGAGCAGAGCAGGGTGAGCTTCCAACTAGGAACTGGAAGCACAAGGTTTCTTACGGGAAACTCAATATCTTCTCAGAACCATGCAGGCAGTGACTAAAACCCCGGCAACAACAATGCTTTTCAGGTATAAAGGAGGCCGCATGAACGGAGCTTTCCAAATGGGCAAAGAAGCCTTGTGCCCTCAGTCTCCAAATAGTAAGTTGGTATGCAGCATACACGCAGGAGCAGAGCTTCCTGGCTCTAGGCAGTTTTCGGATACCGAAACGGGTGCTGAAGTAAGGTCTCTAGGAGTCTTGGAAAGCTTACTACCGTGAAACTAAAAGAGAACAGCGATGAAGGCCTCATGGAGCTGCTGCACGCCTCCCGTTTTGCCAGGATAATCAGGGCATTACTTCGAGGCTAGTGCTCCCCTTGACTTTCAGTTTAGATATAGAGCAGAGCAGAGTGAGCTTCCAACTAGGAACTGGAAGCTCAAGGTTTCTTTCGGGAAAACTCATTTTCTTCGCAGCAGCAGGCAGGCAGTGACTAAATCCCCGGCAACAACAATGCTTTTCAGGTATAAAGGAGGCCGCATGAACGGAGCCTTCCTAATGGGAAAACAAGCCTTGTGCCATCAGTCTCCAATTTCTAGGTTGATACGCAGCATACACGCAGGACCAGAGCTTCCTGGCTCTAGGCAGTTTTCTGATACCGAAACGGGTGGTGAAGCAAGGTGCCTAGGAGTCTTGGAAAGCTTACTACCGTTAAACTAAATCAGAACAGCGAGGAAGGCCTCATGGAGCTGCTGCATGCCTCCCGATTTGCAAGGATAATCAGGGCCTTACTTTTAGGTTAGTGCTCACGTTGACTTCCACTTTTGGTATAGAGGAGAGCAGGGTGAGCTTCCAACTAGGAACTGGAAGCACAAGGTCCTTTCGGGAAAACTCATTTTCTTCTCAGAAGCCGACAGGCAGTGACTAAATCCCCAGCAACAACAATGCTTTTCAGGTATCTTCTAGACTGCATGATGAAGCTTTCAAAATGGGAACACAAGCGTTGTGGCATCAGTTTCCCATTTCCAGAATGACACGCAGCATAAGTACATGGTGATGCTAACAAGTCAAAAGAGATTCACGATACCCACTGGGGCTTTCCCTGATTCAACTTTTTTCTACGACCGCTTTTCTGCGTGCAGCCAAGTGCCTAAACAAAGGATGCACGAGGGAGACTTAGGGGCCTGTGCATCCGTCAAAGACCTACAGTGTTACACCAAGAACTGTGCTTAAATTGTACTTGGAATGCAAACCGACCACCTCCTTGAGGATGCGTGACTCTAAGTGTAAAAGGTGAAAAGGGATTAGAAGAGAGTGTTTTTCTCAATAGAGTTCAACTAGGGGAATGAGGTTACATCCATTTACTGGCGGACAGTCTCGAAGTGTGTTCCTGAATCCTGCGTAGACCTGAGATAACCTGGCTCTCCCAAGGAAAGGTGCAGTGTGTTGCCTTTCTCTAGCCAACACTGGGGTGTTCCAAAAGGCCTACGGGGCTGAAGTTGCCTACGTGGCCCTGAGCTTCCTGGCCTCACTCAGTATAATGGTAGCAAAACGGGTGCTGATACAAGGTCCCTAGGAGTCTTGAAAAGCTATCTACCTTGAAACTAAAGCAGAACAGTGAAGAAGGCCTCATGGAGCTGCTCCACGCCTCCCGTTTGGCAAGGCAAATCAGGGCCTTCCTTCGAGGCTAGGGCTCACGTTGACTTTCACATTAGGTATAGAGCAGAGCAGGGTGAGCTTCCAACTAGGAACTGGAAGCACAAGGTTTCTTACGGGAAACTCAATATCTTCTCAGAACCATGCAGGCAGTGACTAAAACCCCGGCAACAACAATGCTTTTCAGGTATAAAGGAGGCCGCATGAACGGAGCTTTCCAAATGGGCAAAGAAGCCTTGTGCCCTCAGTCTCCAAATAGTAAGTTGGTATGCAGCATACACGCAGGAGCAGAGCTTCCTGGCTCTAGGCAGTTTTCGGATACCCAAACGGGTGCTGAAGTAAGGTCTCTAGGAGTCTTGGAAAGCTTACTACCGTGAAACTAAAAGAGAACAGCGATGAAGGCCTCATGGAGCTGCTGCACACCTCCCGTTTTGCCAGGATAATCAGGGCATTACTTCGAGGATAGTGCTCCCCTTGACTTTCACTTTAGTTATAGAGCAGAGCAGAGTGAGCTTCCAACTAGGAACTGGAAGCACAAGGTTTCTTTCGGGAAAACTCATTTTCTTCGCAGCAGCAGGCAGGCAGTGACTAAATCCCTGGCAACAACAATGCTTTTCAGGTATAAAGGAGGCCGCGTGAACGGAGCCTTCCTAATGGGAAAACAAGCCTTGTGCCATCAGTCTCCAATTTCTAGGTTGATACGCAGCATAAACGCAGCACCAGAGCTTCCTGGCTCTAGGCAGTTTTCTGATACCGAAACGGGTGGTGAAGCAAGGTGCCTAGGAGTCTTGGAAAGCTTACTACCATTCAACTAAAGCAGAACAGCGAGGAAGGCCTCATGGAGCTGCTGCATGCCTCCCGATTTGCAAGGATAATCAGGGCCTTACTTTTAGGTTAGTGCTCACGTTGACTTCCACTTTTGGTATAGAGGAGAGCAGGGTGAGCTTCCAACTAGGAACTGGAAGCACAAGGTCCTTTCGGGAAAACTCATTTTCTTCTCAGAAGCCGACAGGCAGTGACTAAATCCCCAGCAACAACAATGCTTTTCAGGTGTCTTCTAGACTGCATGATGAAGCTTTCAAAATGGGAACACAAGCGTTGTGGCGTCAGTTTCCCATTTCGGGAAAACTCATTTTCTTCTCAGAAGCCGACAGGCAGTGACTAAATCCCCAGCAACAACAATGCTTTTCAGGTGTCTTCTAGACTGCATGATGAAGCTTTCAAAATGGGAACACAAGCGTTGTGGCATCAGTTTCCCATTTCCAGAATGACACGCAGCATAAGTACATGGTGATGCTAACAAGTCAAAAGAGATTCACGATACCCACTGGGGCTTTCCCTGATTCAACTTTTTTCTACGACCGCTTTTCTGCGTGCAGCCAAGTGCCTAAACAAAGGATGCACGAGGGAGACTTAGGGGCCTGTGCATCCGTCAAAGACCTACAGTGTTACACCAAGAACTGTGCTTAAATTGTACTTGGAATGCAAACCGACCACCTCCTTGAGGATGCGTGACTCTAAGTGTAAAAGGTGAAAAGGGATTAGAAGAGAGTGTTTTTCTCAATAGAGTTCAACTAGGGGAATGAGGTTACATCCATTTACTGGCGGACAGTCTCGAAGTGTGTTCCTGAATCCTGCGTAGACCTGAGATAACCTGGCTCTCCCAAGGAAAGGTGCAGTGTGTTGCCTTTCTCTAGCCAACACTGGGGTGTTCCAAAAGGCCTACGGGGCTGAAGTTGCCTACGTGGCCCTGAGCTTCCTGGCCTCACTCAGTATAATGGTAGCAAAACGGGTGCTGATACAAGGTCCCTAGGAGTCTTGAAAAGCTATCTACCTTGAAACTAAAGCAGAACAGTGAAGAAGGCCTCATGGAGCTGCTCCACGCCTCCCGTTTGGCAAGGCAAATCAGGGCCTTCCTTCGAGGCTAGGGCTCACGTTGACTTTCACATTAGGTATAGAGCAGAGCAGGGTGAGCTTCCAACTAGGAACTGGAAGCACAAGGTTTCTTACGGGAAACTCAATATCTTCTCAGAACCATGCAGGCAGTGACTAAAACCCCGGCAACAACAATGCTTTTCAGGTATAAAGGAGGCCGCATGAACGGAGCTTTCCAAATGGGCAAAGAAGCCTTGTGCCCTCAGTCTCCAAATAGTAAGTTGGTATGCAGCATACACGCAGGAGCAGAGCTTCCTGGCTCTAGGCAGTTTTCGGATACCGAAACGGGTGCTGAAGTAAGGTCTCTAGGAGTCTTGAAAAGCTATCTACCTTGAAACTAAAAGAGAACAGCGATGAAGGCCTCATGGAGCTGCTGCACGCCTCCCGTTTTGCCAGGATAATCAGGGCATTACTTCGAGGCTAGTGCTCCCCTTGACTTTCACTTTAGTTATAGAGCAGAGAAGGGTGAGCTTCCTACTAGGAACTGGAAGCACAAGGTTTCTTACGGGAAAACTCAATATCTTCTCAGAACCATGCAGGCAGTGACTAAAACCCCGGCAACAACAATGCTTTTCAGGTATAAAGGAGGCCGCATGAACGGAGCTTTCCAAATGGGCAAAGAAGCCTTGTGCCCTCAGTCTCCAAATAGTAAGTTGGTATGCAGCATACACGCAGGAGCAGAGCTTCCTGGCTCTAGGCAGTTTTCGGATACCGAAACGGGTGCTGAAGTAAGGTCTCTAGGAGTCTTGGAAAGCTTACTACCGTGAAACTAAAAGAGAACAGCGATGAAGGCCTCATGGAGCTGCTGCACGCCTCCCGTTTTGCCAGGATAATCAGGGCATTACTTCGAGGCTAGTGCTCCCCTTGACTTTCAGTTTAGATATAGAGCAGAGCAGAGTGAGCTTCCAACTAGGAACTGGAAGCTCAAGGTTTCTTTCGGGAAAACTCATTTTCTTCGCAGCAGCAGGCAGGCAGTGACTAAATCCCCGGCAACAACAATGCTTTTCAGGTATAAAGGAGGCCGCGTGAACGGAGCCTTCCTAATGGGAAAACAAGCCTTGTGCCATCAGTCTCCAATTTCTAGGTTGATACGCAGCATACACGCAGGACCAGAGCTTCCTGGCTCTAGGCAGTTTTCTGATACCGAAACGGGTGGTGAAGCAAGGTGCCTAGGAGTCTTGGAAAGCTTACTACCGTTAAACTAAAGCAGAACAGCGAAGAAGGCCTCATGGAGCTGCTGCATGCCTCCCGATTTGCAAGGATAATCAGGGCCTTACTTTTAGGTTAGTGCTCACGTTGACTTCCACTTTTGGTATAGAGGAGAGCAGGGTGAGCTTCCAACTAGGAACTGGAAGCACAAGGTCCTTTCGGGAAAACTCATTTTCTTCTCAGAAGCCGACAGGCAGTGACTAAATCCCCAGCAACAACAATGCTTTTCAGGTGTCTTCTAGACTGCATGATGAAGCTTTCAAAATGGGAACACAAGCGTTGTGGCATCAGTTTCCCATTTCCAGAATGACACGCAGCATAAGTACATGGTGATGCTAACAAGTCAAAAGAGATTCACGATACCCACTGGGGCTTTCCCTGATTCAACTTTTTTCTACGACCGCTTTTCTGCGTGCAGCCAAGTGCCTAAACAAAGGATGCACGAGGGAGACTTAGGGGCCTGTGCATCCGTCAAAGACCTACAGTGTTACACCAAGAACTGTGCTTAAATTGTACTTGGAATGCAAACCGACCACCTCCTTGAGGATGCGTGACTCTAAGTGTAAAAGGTGAAAAGGGATTAGAAGAGAGTGTTTTTCTCAATAGAGTTCAACTAGGGGAATGAGGTTACATCCATTTACTGGCGGACAGTCTCGAAGTGTGTTCCTGAATCCTGCGTAGACCTGAGATAACCTGGCTCTCCCAAGGAAAGGTGCAGTGTGTTGCCTTTCTCTAGCCAACACTGGGGTGTTCCAAAAGGCCTACGGGGCTGAAGTTGCCTACGTGGCCCTGAGCTTCCTGGCCTCACTCAGTATAATGGTAGCAAAACGGGTGCTGATACAAGGTCCCTAGGAGTCTTGAAAAGCTATCTACCTTGAAACTAAAGCAGAACAGTGAAGAAGGCCTCATGGAGCTGCTCCACGCCTCCCGTTTGGCAAGGCAAATCAGGGCCTTCCTTCGAGGCTAGGGCTCACGTTGACTTTCACATTAGGTATAGAGCAGAGCAGGGTGAGCTTCCAACTAGGAACTGGAAGCACAAGGTTTCTTACGGGAAACTCAATATCTTCTCAGAACCATGCAGGCAGTGACTAAAACCCCGGCAACAACAATGCTTTTCAGGTATAAAGGAGGCCGCATGAACGGAGCTTTCCAAATGGGCAAAGAAGCCTTGTGCCCTCAGTCTCCAAATAGTAAGTTGGTATGCAGCATACACGCAGGAGCAGAGCTTCCTGGCTCTAGGCAGTTTTCGGATACCGAAACGGGTGCTGAAGTAAGGTCTCTAGGAGTCTTGGAAAGCTTACTACCGTGAAACTAAAAGAGAACAGCGATGAAGGCCTCATGGAGCTGCTGCACACCTCCCGTTTTGCCAGGATAATCAGGGCATTACTTCGAGGATAGTGCTCCCCTTGACTTTCACTTTAGTTATAGAGCAGAGCAGAGTGAGCTTCCAACTAGGAACTGGAAGCACAAGGTTTCTTTCGGGAAAACTCATTTTCTTCGCAGCAGCAGGCAGGCAGTGACTAAATCCCTGGCAACAACAATGCTTTTCAGGTATAAAGGAGGCCGCGTGAACGGAGCCTTCCTAATGGGAAAACAAGCCTTGTGTCATCAGTCTCCAATTTCTAGGTTGATATGCAGCATAAACGCAGCACCAGAGCTTCCTGGCTCTAGGCAGTTTTCTGATACCGAAACGGGTGGTGAAGCAAGGTGCCTAGGAGTCTTGGAAAGCTTACTACCATTCAACTAAAGCAGAACAGCGAGGAAGGCCTCATGGAGCTGCTGCATGCCTCCCGATTTGCAAGGATAATCAGGGCCTTACTTTTAGGTTAGTGCTCACGTTGACTTCCACTTTTGGTATAGAGGAGAGCAGGGTGAGCTTCCAACTAGGAACTGGAAGCACAAGGTCCTTTCGGGAAAACTCATTTTCTTCTCAGAAGCCGACAGGCAGTGACTAAATCCCCAGCAACAACAATGCTTTTCAGGTGTCTTCTAGACTGCATGATGAAGCTTTCAAAATGGGAACACAAGCGTTGTGGCGTCAGTTTCCCATTTCGGGAAAACTCATTTTCTTCTCAGAAGCCGACAGGCAGTGACTAAATCCCCAGCAACAACAATGCTTTTCAGGTGTCTTCTAGACTGCATGATGAAGCTTTCAAAATGGGAACACAAGCGTTGTGGCATCAGTTTCCCATTTCCAGAATGACACGCAGCATAAGTACATGGTGATGCTAACAAGTCAAAAGAGATTCACGATACCCACTGGGGCTTTCCCTGATTCAACTTTTTTCTACGACCGCTTTTCTGCGTGCAGCCAAGTGCCTAAACAAAGGATGCACGAGGGAGACTTAGGGGCCTGTGCATCCGTCAAAGACCTACAGTGTTACACCAAGAACTGTGCTTAAATTGTACTTGGAATGCAAACCGACCACCTCCTTGAGGATGCGTGACTCTAAGTGTAAAAGGTGAAAAGGGATTAGAAGAGAGTGTTTTTCTCAATAGAGTTCAACTAGGGGAATGAGGTTACATCCATTTACTGGCGGACAGTCTCGAAGTGTGTTCCTGAATCCTGCGTAGACCTGAGATAACCTGGCTCTCCCAAGGAAAGGTGCAGTGTGTTGCCTTTCTCTAGCCAACACTGGGGTGTTCCAAAAGGCCTACGGGGCTGAAGTTGCCTACGTGGCCCTGAGCTTCCTGGCCTCACTCAGTATAATGGTAGCAAAACGGGTGCTGATACAAGGTCCCTAGGAGTCTTGAAAAGCTATCTACCTTGAAACTAAAGCAGAACAGTGAAGAAGGCCTCATGGAGCTGCTCCACGCCTCCCGTTTGGCAAGGCAAATCAGGGCCTTCCTTCGAGGCTAGGGCTCACGTTGACTTTCACATTAGGTATAGAGCAGAGCAGGGTGAGCTTCCAACTAGGAACTGGAAGCACAAGGTTTCTTACGGGAAACTCAATATCTTCTCAGAACCATGCAGGCAGTGACTAAAACCCCGGCAACAACAATGCTTTTCAGGTATAAAGGAGGCCGCATGAACGGAGCTTTCCAAATGGGCAAAGAAGCCTTGTGCCCTCAGTCTCCAAATAGTAAGTTGGTATGCAGCATACACGCAGGAGCAGAGCTTCCTGGCTCTAGGCAGTTTTCGGATACCCAAACGGGTGCTGAAGTAAGGTCTCTAGGAGTCTTGGAAAGCTTACTACCGTGAAACTAAAAGAGAACAGCGATGAAGGCCTCATGGAGCTGCTGCACACCTCCCGTTTTGCCAGGATAATCAGGGCATTACTTCGAGGATAGTGCTCCCCTTGACTTTCACTTTAGTTATAGAGCAGAGCAGAGTGAGCTTCCAACTAGGAACTGGAAGCACAAGGTTTCTTTCGGGAAAACTCATTTTCTTCGCAGCAGCAGGCAGGCAGTGACTAAATCCCTGGCAACAACAATGCTTTTCAGGTATAAAGGAGGCCGCGTGAACGGAGCCTTCCTAATGGGAAAACAAGCCTTGTGCCATCAGTCTCCAATTTCTAGGTTGATACGCAGCATAAACGCAGCACCAGAGCTTCCTGGCTCTAGGCAGTTTTCTGATACCGAAACGGGTGGTGAAGCAAGGTGCCTAGGAGTCTTGGAAAGCTTACTACCATTCAACTAAAGCAGAACAGCGAGGAAGGCCTCATGGAGCTGCTGCATGCCTCCCGATTTGCAAGGATAATCAGGGCCTTACTTTTAGGTTAGTGCTCACGTTGACTTCCACTTTTGGTATAGAGGAGAGCAGGGTGAGCTTCCAACTAGGAACTGGAAGCACAAGGTCCTTTCGGGAAAACTCATTTTCTTCTCAGAAGCCGACAGGCAGTGACTAAATCCCCAGCAACAACAATGCTTTTCAGGTGTCTTCTAGACTGCATGATGAAGCTTTCAAAATGGGAACACAAGCGTTGTGGCGTCAGTTTCCCATTTCGGGAAAACTCATTTTCTTCTCAGAAGCCGACAGGCAGTGACTAAATCCCCAGCAACAACAATGCTTTTCAGGTGTCTTCTAGACTGCATGATGAAGCTTTCAAAATGGGAACACAAGCGTTGTGGCATCAGTTTCCCATTTCCAGAATGACACGCAGCATAAGTACATGGTGATGCTAACAAGTCAAAAGAGATTCACGATACCCACTGGGGCTTTCCCTGATTCAACTTTTTTCTACGACCGCTTTTCTGCGTGCAGCCAAGTGCCTAAACAAAGGATGCACGAGGGAGACTTAGGGGCCTGTGCATCCGTCAAAGACCTACAGTGTTACACCAAGAACTGTGCTTAAATTGTACTTGGAATGCAAACCGACCACCTCCTTGAGGATGCGTGACTCTAAGTGTAAAAGGTGAAAAGGGATTAGAAGAGAGTGTTTTTCTCAATAGAGTTCAACTAGGGGAATGAGGTTACATCCATTTACTGGCGGACAGTCTCGAAGTGTGTTCCTGAATCCTGCGTAGACCTGAGATAACCTGGCTCTCCCAAGGAAAGGTGCAGTGTGTTGCCTTTCTCTAGCCAACACTGGGGTGTTCCAAAAGGCCTACGGGGCTGAAGTTGCCTACGTGGCCTTGAGCTTCCTGGCCTCACTCAGTATAATGGTAGCAAAACGGGTGCTGATACAAGGTCCCTAGGAGTCTTGAAAAGCTATCTACCTTGAAACTAAAGCAGAACAGTGAAGAAGGCCTCATGGAGCTGCTCCACGCCTCCCGTTTGGCAAGGCAAATCAGGGCCTTCCTTCGAGGCTAGGGCTCACGTTGACTTTCACATTAGGTATAGAGCAGAGCAGGGTGAGCTTCCAACTAGGAACTGGAAGCACAAGGTTTCTTACGGGAAACTCAATATCTTCTCAGAACCATGCAGGCAGTGACTAAAACCCCGGCAACAACAATGCTTTTCAGGTATAAAGGAGGCCGCATGAACGGAGCTTTCCAAATGGGCAAAGAAGCCTTGTGCCCTCAGTCTCCAAATAGTAAGTTGGTATGCAGCATACACGCAGGAGCAGAGCTTCCTGGCTCTAGGCAGTTTTCGGATACCGAAACGGGTGCTGAAGTAAGGTCTCTAGGAGTCTTGAAAAGCTATCTACCTTGAAACTAAAAGAGAACAGCGATGAAGGCCTCATGGAGCTGCTGCACGCCTCCCGTTTTGCCAGGATAATCAGGGCATTACTTCGAGGCTAGTGCTCCCCTTGACTTTCACTTTAGTTATAGAGCAGAGAAGGGTGAGCTTCCTACTAGGAACTGGAAGCACAAGGTTTCTTACGGGAAAACTCAATATCTTCTCAGAACCATGCAGGCAGTGACTAAAACCCCGGCAACAACAATGCTTTTCAGGTATAAAGGAGGCCGCATGAACGGAGCTTTCCAAATGGGCAAAGAAGCCTTGTGCCCTCAGTCTCCAAATAGTAAGTTGGTATGCAGCATACACGCAGGAGCAGAGCTTCCTGGCTCTAGGCAGTTTTCGGATACCGAAACGGGTGCTGAAGTAAGGTCTCTAGGAGTCTTGGAAAGCTTACTACCGTGAAACTAAAAGAGAACAGCGATGAAGGCCTCATGGAGCTGCTGCACGCCTCCCGTTTTGCCAGGATAATCAGGGCATTACTTCGAGGCTAGTGCTCCCCTTGACTTTCAGTTTAGATATAGAGCAGAGCAGAGTGAGCTTCCAACTAGGAACTGGAAGCTCAAGGTTTCTTTCGGGAAAACTCATTTTCTTCGCAGCAGCAGGCAGGCAGTGACTAAATCCCCGGCAACAACAATGCTTTTCAGGTATAAAGGAGGCCGCGTGAACGGAGCCTTCCTAATGGGAAAACAAGCCTTGTGCCATCAGTCTCCAATTTCTAGGTTGATACGCAGCATACACGCAGGACCAGAGCTTCCTGGCTCTAGGCAGTTTTCTGATACCGAAACGGGTGGTGAAGCAAGGTGCCTAGGAGTCTTGGAAAGCTTACTACCGTTAAACTAAAGCAGAACAGCGAAGAAGGCCTCATGGAGCTGCTGCATGCCTCCCGATTTGCAAGGATAATCAGGGCCTTACTTTTAGGTTAGTGCTCACGTTGACTTCCACTTTTGGTATAGAGGAGAGCAGGGTGAGCTTCCAACTAGGAACTGGAAGCACAAGGTCCTTTCGGGAAAACTCATTTTCTTCTCAGAAGCCGACAGGCAGTGACTAAATCCCCAGCAACAACAATGCTTTTCAGGTGTCTTCTAGACTGCATGATGAAGCTTTCAAAATGGGAACACAAGCGTTGTGGCATCAGTTTCCCATTTCCAGAATGACACGCAGCATAAGTACATGGTGATGCTAACAAGTCAAAAGAGATTCACGATACCCACTGGGGCTTTCCCTGATTCAACTTTTTTCTACGACCGCTTTTCTGCGTGCAGCCAAGTGCCTAAACAAAGGATGCACGAGGGAGACTTAGGGGCCTGTGCATCCGTCAAAGACCTACAGTGTTACACCAAGAACTGTGCTTAAATTGTACTTGGAATGCAAACCGACCACCTCCTTGAGGATGCGTGACTCTAAGTGTAAAAGGTGAAAAGGGATTAGAAGAGAGTGTTTTTCTCAATAGAGTTCAACTAGGGGAATGAGGTTACATCCATTTACTGGCGGACAGTCTCGAAGTGTGTTCCTGAATCCTGCGTAGACCTGAGATAACCTGGCTCTCCCAAGGAAAGGTGCAGTGTGTTGCCTTTCTCTAGCCAACACTGGGGTGTTCCAAAAGGCCTACGGGGCTGAAGTTGCCTACGTGGCCCTGAGCTTCCTGGCCTCACTCAGTATAATGGTAGCAAAACGGGTGCTGATACAAGGTCCCTAGGAGTCTTGAAAAGCTATCTACCTTGAAACTAAAGCAGAACAGTGAAGAAGGCCTCATGGAGCTGCTCCACGCCTCCCGTTTGGCAAGGCAAATCAGGGCCTTCCTTCGAGGCTAGGGCTCACGTTGACTTTCACATTAGGTATAGAGCAGAGCAGGGTGAGCTTCCAACTAGGAACTGGAAGCACAAGGTTTCTTACGGGAAACTCAATATCTTCTCAGAACCATGCAGGCAGTGACTAAAACCCCGGCAACAACAATGCTTTTCAGGTATAAAGGAGGCCGCATGAACGGAGCTTTCCAAATGGGCAAAGAAGCCTTGTGCCCTCAGTCTCCAAATAGTAAGTTGGTATGCAGCATACACGCAGGAGCAGAGCTTCCTGGCTCTAGGCAGTTTTCGGATACCGAAACGGGTGCTGAAGTAAGGTCTCTAGGAGTCTTGGAAAGCTTACTACCGTGAAACTAAAAGAGAACAGCGATGAAGGCCTCATGGAGCTGCTGCACACCTCCCGTTTTGCCAGGATAATCAGGGCATTACTTCGAGGATAGTGCTCCCCTTGACTTTCACTTTAGTTATAGAGCAGAGCAGAGTGAGCTTCCAACTAGGAACTGGAAGCACAAGGTTTCTTTCGGGAAAACTCATTTTCTTCGCAGCAGCAGGCAGGCAGTGACTAAATCCCTGGCAACAACAATGCTTTTCAGGTATAAAGGAGGCCGCGTGAACGGAGCCTTCCTAATGGGAAAACAAGCCTTGTGCCATCAGTCTCCAATTTCTAGGTTGATACGCAGCATAAACGCAGCACCAGAGCTTCCTGGCTCTAGGCAGTTTTCTGATACCGAAACGGGTGGTGAAGCAAGGTGCCTAGGAGTCTTGGAAAGCTTACTACCATTCAACTAAAGCAGAACAGCGAGGAAGGCCTCATGGAGCTGCTGCATGCCTCCCGATTTGCAAGGATAATCAGGGCCTTACTTTTAGGTTAGTGCTCACGTTGACTTCCACTTTTGGTATAGAGGAGAGCAGGGTGAGCTTCCAACTAGGAACTGGAAGCACAAGGTCCTTTCGGGAAAACTCATTTTCTTCTCAGAAGCCGACAGGCAGTGACTAAATCCCCAGCAACAACAATGCTTTTCAGGTGTCTTCTAGACTGCATGATGAAGCTTTCAAAATGGGAACACAAGCGTTGTGGCGTCAGTTTCCCATTTCGGGAAAACTCATTTTCTTCTCAGAAGCCGACAGGCAGTGACTAAATCCCCAGCAACAACAATGCTTTTCAGGTGTCTTCTAGACTGCATGATGAAGCTTTCAAAATGGGAACACAAGCGTTGTGGCATCAGTTTCCCATTTCCAGAATGACACGCAGCCTAAGTACATGGTGATGCTAACAAGTCAAAAGAGATTCACGATACCCACTGGGGCTTTCCCTGATTCAACTTTTTTCTACGACCGCTTTTCTGCGTGCAGCCAAGTGCCTAAACAAAGGATGCACGAGGGAGACTTAGGGGCCTGTGCATCCGTCAAAGACCTACAGTGTTACACCAAGAACTGTGCTTAAATTGTACTTGGAATGCAAACCGACCACCTCCTTGAGGATGCGTGACTCTAAGTGTAAAAGGTGAAAAGGGATTAGAAGAGAGTGTTTTTCTCAATAGAGTTCAACTAGGGGAATGAGGTTACATCCATTTACTGGCGGACAGTCTCGAAGTGTGTTCCTGAATCCTGCGTAGACCTGAGATAACCTGGCTCTCCCAAGGAAAGGTGCAGTGTGTTGCCTTTCTCTAGCCAACACTGGGGTGTTCCAAAAGGCCTACGGGGCTGAAGTTGCCTACGTGGCCCTGAGCTTCCTGGCCTCACTCAGTATAATGGTAGCAAAACGGGTGCTGAAGCAAGGTGCCTAGGAGTCTTGAAAAGCTATCTACCTTGAAACTAAAGCAGAACAGTGAAGAAGGCCTCATGGAGCTGCTCCACGCCTCCCGTTTGGCAAGGCAAATCAGGGCCTTCCTTCGAGGCTAGGGCTCACGTTGACTTTCACATTAGGTATAGAGCAGAGCAGGGTGAGCTTCCAACTAGGAACTGGAAGCACAAGGTTTCTTACGGGAAACTCAAAATCTTCTCAGAACCATGCAGGCAGTGACTAAAACCCCGGCAACAACAATGCTTTTCAGGTATAAAGGAGGCCGCATGAACGGAGCTTTCCAAATGGGCAAAGAAGCCTTGTGCCCTCAGTCTCCAAATAGTAAGTTGGTATGCAGCATACACGCAGGAGCAGAGCTTCCTGGCTCTAGGCAGTTTTCGGATACCGAAACGGGTGCTGAAGTAAGGTCTCTAGGAGTCTTGGAAAGCTTACTACCGTGAAACTAAAAGAGAACAGCGATGAAGGCCTCATGGAGCTGCTGCACACCTCCCGTTTTGCCAGGATAATCAGGGCATTACTTCGAGGCTAGTGCTCCCCTTGACTTTCACTTTAGTTATAGAGCAGAGAAGGGTGAGCTTCCTACTAGGAACTGGAAGCACAAGGTTTCTTACGGGAAAACTCAATATCTTCTCAGAACCATGCAGGCAGTGACTAAAACCCCGGCAACAACAATGCTTTTCAGGTATAAAGGAGGCCGCATGAACGGAGCTTTCCAAATGGGCAAAGAAGCCTTGTGCCATCAGTCTCCAAATAGTAAGTTGATACGCAGCATACACGCAGGACCAGAGCTTCCTGGCTCTAGGCAGTTTTCTGATACCGAAACGGGTGCTGAAGTAAGGTCTCTAGGAGTCTTGGAAAGCTTACTACCGTGAAACTAAAAGAGAACAGCGATGAAGGCCTCAAGGAGCTGCTGCACGCCTCCCGTTTTGCCAGGATAATCAGGGCATTACTTCGAGGCTAGTGCTCCCCTTGACTTTCAGTTTAGATATAGAGCAGAGCAGAGTGAGCTTCCAACTAGGAACTGGAAGCACAAGGTTTCTTTCGGGAAAACTCATTATCTTCGCAGCAGCAGGCAGGCAGTGACTAAATCCCCGGCAACAACAATGCTTTTCAGGTATAAAGGAGGCCGCATGAACGGAGCCTTCCTAATGGGAAAACAAGCCTTGTGCCATCAGTCTCCAATTTCTAGGTTGATACGCAGCATACACGCAGACCCAGAGCTTCCTGGCTCTAGGCAGTTTTCTGATACCGAAACGGGTGGTGAAGCAAGGTGCCTAGGAGTCTTGAAAAGCTATCTACCTTGAAACTAAAGCAGAACAGTGAAGAAGGCCTCATGGAGCTGCTCCACGCCTCCCGTTTGGCAAGGCAAATCAGGGCCTTCCTTCGAGGCTAGGGCTCACGTTGACTTTCACATTAGGTATAGAGCAGAGCAGGGTGAGCTTCCAACTAGGAACTGGAAGCACAAGGTTTCTTACGGGAAACTCAATATCTTCTCAGAACCATGCAGGCAGTGACTAAAACCCCGGCAACAACAATGCTTTTCAGGTATAAAGGAGGCCGCATGAACGGAGCTTTCCAAATGGGCAAAGAAGCCTTGTGCCCTCAGTCTCCAAATAGTAAGTTGATACGCAGCATACACGCAGGAGCAGAGCTTCCTGGCTCTAGGCAGTTTTCGGATACCGAAACGGGTGCTGAAGTAAGGTCTCTAGGAGTCTTGAAAAGCTATCTACCTTGAAACTAAAAGAGAACAGCGATGAAGGCCTCATGGAGCTGCTGCACGCCTCCCGTTTTGCCAGGATAATCAGGGCATTACTTCGAGGCTAGTGCTCCCCTTGACTTTCAGTTTAGATATAGAGCAGAGCAGAGTGAGCTTCCAACTAGGAACTGGAAGCACAAGGTTTCTTTCGGGAAAACTCATTTTCTTCGCAGCAGCAGGCAGGCAGTGACTAAATCCCCGGCAACAACAATGCTTTTCAGGTATAAAGGAGGCCGCATGAACGGAGCCTTCCTAATGGGAAAACAAGCCTTGTGCCATCAGTCTCCAATTTCTAGGTTGATACGCAGCATACACGCAGGACCAGAGCTTCCTGGCTCTAGGCAGTTTTCTGATACCGAAACGGGTGGTGAAGCAAGGTGCCTAGGAGTCTTGAAAAGCTATCTACCTTGAAACTAAAGCAGAACAGTGAAGAAGGCCTCATGGAGCTGCTCCACGCCTCCCGTTTGGCAAGGCAAATCAGGGCCTTCCTTCGAGGCTAGGGCTCACGTTGACTTTCACATTAGGTATAGAGCAGAGCAGGGTGAGCTTCCAACTAGGAACTGGAAGCACAAGGTTTCTTACGGGAAACTCAATATCTTCTCAGAACCATGCAGGCAGTGACTAAAACCCCGGCAACAACAATGCTTTTCAGGTATAAAGGAGGCCGCATGAACGGAGCTTTCCAAATGGGCAAAGAAGCCTTGTGCCCTCAGTCTCCAAATAGTAAGTTGGTATGCAGCATACACGCAGGAGCAGAGCTTCCTGGCTCTAGGCAGTTTTCGGATACCGAAACGGGTGCTGAAGTAAGGTCTCTAGGAGTCTTGGAAAGCTTACTACCGTGAAACTAAAAGAGAACAGCGATGAAGGCCTCATGGAGCTGCTGCACGCCTCCCGTTTTGCCAGGATAATCAGGGCATTACTTCGAGGCTAGTGCTCCCCTTGACTTTCAGTTTAGATATAGAGCAGAGCAGAGTGAGCTTCCAACTAGGAACTGGAAGCTCAAGGTTTCTTTCGGGAAAACTCATTTTCTTCGCAGCAGCAGGCAGGCAGTGACTAAATCCCTGGCAACAACAATGCTTTTCAGGTATAAAGGAGGCCGCGTGAACGGAGCCTTCCTAATGGGAAAACAAGCCTTGTGCCATCAGTCTCCAATTTCTAGGTTGATACGCAGCATACACGCAGGACCAGAGCTTCCTGGCTCTAGGCAGTTTTCTGATACCGAAACGGGTGGTGAAGCAAGGTGCCTAGGAGTCTTGGAAAGCTTACTACCGTTAAACTAAAGCAGAACAGCGAAGAAGGCCTCATGGAGCTGCTGCATGCCTCCCGATTTGCAAGGATAATCAGGGCCTTACTTTTAGGTTAGTGCTCACGTTGACTTCCACTTTTGGTATAGAGGAGAGCAGGGTGAGCTTCCAACTAGGAACTGGAAGCACAAGGTCCTTTCGGGAAAACTCATTTTCTTCTCAGAAGCCGACAGGCAGTGACTAAATCCCCAGCAACAACAATGCTTTTCAGGTGTCTTCTAGACTGCATGATGAAGCTTTCAAAATGGGAACACAAGCGTTGTGGCATCAGTTTCCCATTTCCAGAATGACACGCAGCATAAGTACATGGTGATGCTAACAAGTCAAAAGAGATTCACGATACCCACTGGGGCTTTCCCTGATTCAACTTTTTTCTACGACCGCTTTTCTGCGTGCAGCCAAGTGCCTAAACAAAGGATGCACGAGGGAGACTTAGGGGCCTGTGCATCCGTCAAAGACCTACAGTGTTACACCAAGAACTGTGCTTAAATTGTACTTGGAATGCAAACCGACCACCTCCTTGAGGATGCGTGACTCTAAGTGTAAAAGGTGAAAAGGGATTAGAAGAGAGTGTTTTTCTCAATAGAGTTCAACTAGGGGAATGAGGTTACATCCATTTACTGGCGGACAGTCTCGAAGTGTGTTCCTGAATCCTGCGTAGACCTGAGATAACCTGGCTCTCCCAAGGAAAGGTGCAGTGTGTTGCCTTTCTCTAGCCAACACTGGGGTGTTCCAAAAGGCCTACGGGGCTGAAGTTGCCTACGTGGCCCTGAGCTTCCTGGCCTCACTCAGTATAATGGTAGCAAAACGGGTGCTGATACAAGGTCCCTAGGAGTCTTGAAAAGCTATCTACCTTGAAACTAAAGCAGAACAGTGAAGAAGGCCTCATGGAGCTGCTCCACGCCTCCCGTTTGGCAAGGCAAATCAGGGCCTTCCTTCGAGGCTAGGGCTCACGTTGACTTTCACATTAGGTATAGAGCAGAGCAGGGTGAGCTTCCAACTAGGAAGTGGAAGCACAAGGTTTCTTACGGGAAACTCAATATCTTCTCAGAACCATGCAGGCAGTGACTAAAACCCCGGCAACAACAATGCTTTTCAGGTATAAAGGAGGCCGCATGAACGGAGCTTTCCAAATGGGCAAAGAAGCCTTGTGCCCTCAGTCTCCAAATAGTAAGTTGGTATGCAGCATACACGCAGGAGCAGAGCTTCCTGGCTCTAGGCAGTTTTCGGATACCCAAACGGGTGCTGAAGTAAGGTCTCTAGGAGTCTTGGAAAGCTTACTACCGTGAAACTAAAAGAGAACAGCGATGAAGGCCTCATGGAGCTGCTGCACACCTCCCGTTTTGCCAGGATAATCAGGGCATTACTTCGAGGATAGTGCTCCCCTTGACTTTCACTTTAGTTATAGAGCAGAGCAGAGTGAGCTTCCAACTAGGAACTGGAAGCACAAGGTTTCTTTCGGGAAAACTCATTTTCTTCGCAGCAGCAGGCAGGCAGTGACTAAATCCCTGGCAACAACAATGCTTTTCAGGTATAAAGGAGGCCGCGTGAACGGAGCCTTCCTAATGGGAAAACAAGCCTTGTGCCATCAGTCTCCAATTTCTAGGTTGATACGCAGCATAAACGCAGCACCAGAGCTTCCTGGCTCTAGGCAGTTTTCTGATACCGAAACGGGTGGTGAAGCAAGGTGCCTAGGAGTCTTGGAAAGCTTACTACCATTCAACTAAAGCAGAACAGCGAGGAAGGCCTCATGGAGCTGCTGCATGCCTCCCGATTTGCAAGGATAATCAGGGCCTTACTTTTAGGTTAGTGCTCACGTTGACTTCCACTTTTGGTATAGAGGAGAGCAGGGTGAGCTTCCAACTAGGAACTGGAAGCACAAGGTCCTTTCGGGAAAACTCATTTTCTTCTCAGAAGCCGACAGGCAGTGACTAAATCCCCAGCAACAACAATGCTTTTCAGGTGTCTTCTAGACTGCATGATGAAGCTTTCAAAATGGGAACACAAGCGTTGTGGCGTCAGTTTCCCATTTCGGGAAAACTCATTTTCTTCTCAGAAGCCGACAGGCAGTGACTAAATCCCCAGCAACAACAATGCTTTTCAGGTGTCTTCTAGACTGCATGATGAAGCTTTCAAAATGGGAACACAAGCGTTGTGGCATCAGTTTCCCATTTCCAGAATGACACTCAGCATAAGTACATGGTGATGCTAACAAGTCAAAAGAGATTCACGATACCCACTGGGGCTTTCCCTGATTCAACTTTTTTCTACGACCGCTTTTCTGCGTGCAGCCAAGTGCCTAAACAAAGGATGCACGAGGGAGACTTAGGGGCCTGTGCATCCGTCAAAGACCTACAGTGTTACACCAAGAACTGTGCTTAAATTGTACTTGGAATGCAAACCGACCACCTCCTTGAGGATGCGTGACTCTAAGTGTAAAAGGTGAAAAGGGATTAGAAGAGAGTGTTTTTCTCAATAGAGTTCAACTAGGGGAATGAGGTTACATCCATTTACTGGCGGACAGTCTCGAAGTGTGTTCCTGAATCCTGCGTAGACCTGAGATAACCTGGCTCTCCCAAGGAAAGGTGCAGTGTGTTGCCTTTCTCTAGCCAACACTGGGGTGTTCCAAAAGGCCTACGGGGCTGAAGTTGCCTACGTGGCCCTGAGCTTCCTGGCCTCACTCAGTATAATGGTAGCAAAACGGGTGCTGAAACAAGGTCCCTAGGAGTCTTGAAAAGCTATCTACCTTGAAACTAAAGCAGAACAGTGAAGAAGGCCTCATGGAGCTGCTCCACGCCTCCCGTTTGGCAAGGCAAATCAGGGCCTTCCTTCGAGGCTAGGGCTCACGTTGACTTTCACATTAGGTATAGAGCAGAGCAGGGTGAGCTTCCAACTAGGAAGTGGAAGCACAAGGTTTCTTACGGGAAACTCAATATCTTCTCAGAACCATGCAGGCAGTGACTAAAACCCCGGCAACAACAATGCTTTTCAGGTATAAAGGAGGCCGCATGAACGGAGCTTTCCAAATGGGCAAAGAAGCCTTGTGCCCTCAGTCTCCAAATAGTAAGTTGGTATGCAGCATACACGCAGGAGCAGAGCTTCCTGGCTCTAGGCAGTTTTCGGATACCGAAACGGGTGCTGAAGTAAGGTCTCTAGGAGTCTTGGAAAGCTTACTACCGTGAAACTAAAAGAGAACAGCGATGAAGGCCTCATGGAGCTGCTGCACACCTCCCGTTTTGCCAGGATAATCAGGGCATTACTTCGAGGCTAGTGCTCCCCTTGACTTTCACTTTAGTTATAGAGCAGAGAAGGGTGAGCTTCCTACTAGGAACTGGAAGCACAAGGTTTCTTACGGGAAAACTCAATATCTTCTCAGAACCATGCAGGCAGTGACTAAAACCCCGGCAACAACAATGCTTTTCAGGTATAAAGGAGGCCGCATGAACGGAGCTTTCCAAATGGGCAAAGAAGCCTTGTGCCATCAGTCTCCAAATAGTAAGTTGATACGCAGCATACACGCAGGACCAGAGCTTCCTGGCTCTAGGCAGTTTTCTGATACCGAAACGGGTGCTGAAGTAAGGTCTCTAGGAGTCTTGGAAAGCTTACTACCGTGAAACTAAAAGAGAACAGCGATGAAGGCCTCAAGGAGCTGCTGCACGCCTCCCGTTTTGCCAGGATAATCAGGGCATTACTTCGAGGCTAGTGCTCCCCTTGACTTTCAGTTTAGATATAGAGCAGAGCAGAGTGAGCTTCCAACTAGGAACTGGAAGCACAAGGTTTCTTTCGGGAAAACTCATTTTCTTCGCAGCAGCAGGCAGGCAGTGACTAAATCCCCGGCAACAACAATGCTTTTCAGGTATAAAGGAGGCCGCGTGAACGGAGCCTTCCTAATGGGAAAACAAGCCTTGTGCCATCAGTCTCCAATTTCTAGGTTGATACGCAGCATACACGCAGGACCAGAGCTTCCTGGCTCTAGGCAGTTTTCTGATACCGAAACCCGAAACGGGTGGTGAAGCAAGGTGCCTAGGAGTCTTGGAAAGCTTACTACCGTTAAACTAAAGCAGAACAGCGAGGAAGGCCTCATGGAGCTGCTGCATGCCTCCCGATTGGCAAGGATAATCAGGGCCTTACTTTTAGGTTAGTGCTCACGTTGACTTCCACTTTTGGTATAGAGGAGAGCAGGGTGAGCTTCCAACTAGGAACTGGAAGCACAAGGTCCTTTCGGGAAAACTCATTTTCTTCTCAGAAGCCGACAGGCAGTGACTAAATCCCCAGCAACAACAATGCTTTTCAGGTATCTTCTAGACTGCATGATGAAGCTTTCAAAATGGGAACACAAGCGTTGTGGCATCAGTTTCCCATTTCCAGAATGACACTCAGCATAAGTACATGGTGATGCTAACAAGTCAAAAGAGATTCACGATACCCACTGGGGCTTTCCCTGATTCAACTTTTTTCTACGACCGCTTTTCTGCGTGCAGCCAAGTGCCTAAACAAAGGATGCACGAGGGAGACTTAGGGGCCTGTGCATCCGTCAAAGACCTACAGTGTTACACCAAGAACTGTGCTTAAATTGTACTTGGAATGCAAACCGACCACCTCCTTGAGGATGCGTGACTCTAAGTGTAAAAGGTGAAAAGGGATTAGAAGAGAGTGTTTTTCTCAATAGAGTTCAACTAGGGGAATGAGGTTACATCCATTTACTGGCGGACAGTCTCGAAGTGTGTTCCTGAATCCTGCGTAGACCTGAGATAACCTGGCTCTCCCAAGGAAAGGTGCAGTGTGTTGCCTTTCTCTAGCCAACACTGGGGTGTTCCAAAAGGCCTACGGGGCTGAAGTTGCCTACGTGGCCCTGAGCTTCCTGGCCTCACTCAGTATAATGGTAGCAAAACGGGTGCTGAAACAAGGTCCCTAGGAGTCTTGAAAAGCTATCTACCTTGAAACTAAAGCAGAACAGTGAAGAAGGCCTCATGGAGCTGCTCCACGCCTCCCGTTTGGCAAGGCAAATCAGGGCCTTCCTTCGAGGCTAGGGCTCACGTTGACTTTCACATTAGGTATAGAGCAGAGCAGGGTGAGCTTCCAACTAGGAACTGGAAGCACAAGGTTTCTTACGGGAAACTCAATATCTTCTCAGAACCATGCAGGCAGTGACTAAAACCCCGGCAACAACAATGCTTTTCAGGTATAAAGGAGGCCGCATGAACGGAGCTTTCCAAATGGGCAAAGAAGCCTTGTGCCCTCAGTCTCCAAATAGTAAGTTGGTATGCAGCATACACGCAGGAGCAGAGCTTCCTGGCTCTAGGCAGTTTTCGGATACCGAAACGGGTGCTGAAGTAAGGTCTCTAGGAGTCTTGGAAAGCTTACTACCGTGAAACTAAAAGAGAACAGCGATGAAGGCCTCATGGAGCTGCTGCACACCTCCCGTTTTGCCAGGATAATCAGGGCATTACTTCGAGGATAGTGCTCCCCTTGACTTTCACTTTAGTTATAGAGCAGAGCAGAGTGAGCTTCCAACTAGGAACTGGAAGCACAAGGTTTCTTTCGGGAAAACTCATTTTCTTCGCAGCAGCAGGCAGGCAGTGACTAAATCCCCGGCAACAACAATGCTTTTCAGGTATAAAGGAGGCCGCGTGAACGGAGCCTTCCTAATGGGAAAACAAGCCTTGTGCCATCAGTCTCCAATTTCTAGGTTGATACGCAGCATAAACGCAGCACCAGAGCTTCCTGGCTCTAGGCAGTTTTCTGATACCGAAACGGGTGGTGAAGCAAGGTGCCTAGGAGTCTTGGAAAGCTTACTACCGTTAAACTAAAGCAGAACAGCGAGGAAGGCCTCATGGAGCTGCTGCATGCCTCCCGATTTGCAAGAATAATCAGGGCCTTACTTTTAGGTTAGTGCTCACGTTGACTTCCACTTTTGGTATAGAGGAGAGCAGGGTGAGCTTCCAACTAGGAACTGGAAGCACAAGGTCCTTTCGGGAAAACTCATTTTCTTCTCAGAAGCCGACAGGCAGTGACTAAATCCCCAGCAACAACAATGCTTTTCAGGTATCTTCTAGACTGCATGATGAAGCTTTCAAAATGGGAACACAAGCGTTGTGGCATCAGTTTCCCATTTCCAGAATGACACTCAGCATAAGTACATGGTGATGCTAACAAGTCAAAAGAGATTCACGATACCCACTGGGGCTTTCCCTGATTCAACTTTTTTCTACGACCGCTTTTCTGCGTGCAGCCAAGTGCCTAAACAAAGGATGCACGAGGGAGACTTAGGGGCCTGTGCATCCGTCAAAGACCTACAGTGTTACACCAAGAACTGTGCTTAAATTGTACTTGGAATGCAAACCGACCACCTCCTTGAGGATGCGTGACTCTAAGTGTAAAAGGTGAAAAGGGATTAGAAGAGAGTGTTTTTCTCAATAGAGTTCAACTAGGGGAATGAGGTTACATCCATTTACTGGCGGACAGTCTCGAAGTGTGTTCCTGAATCCTGCGTAGACCTGAGATAACCTGGCTCTCCCAAGGAAAGGTGCAGTGTGTTGCCTTTCTCTAGCCAACACTGGGGTGTTCCAAAAGGCCTACGGGGCTGAAGTTGCCTACGTGGCCCTGAGCTTCCTGGCCTCACTCAGTATAATGGTAGCAAAACGGGTGCTGAAACAAGGTCCCTAGGAGTCTTGAAAAGCTATCTACCTTGAAACTAAAGCAGAACAGTGAAGAAGGCCTCATGGAGCTGCTCCACGCCTCCCGTTTGGCAAGGCAAATCAGGGCCTTCCTTCGAGGCTAGGGCTCACGTTGACTTTCACATTAGGTATAGAGCAGAGCAGGGTGAGCTTCCAACTAGGAACTGGAAGCACAAGGTTTCTTACGGGAAACTCAATATCTTCTCAGAACCATGCAGGCAGTGACTAAAACCCCGGCAACAACAATGCTTTTCAGGTATAAAGGAGGCCGCATGAACGGAGCTTTCCAAATGGGCAAAGAAGCCTTGTGCCCTCAGTCTCCAAATAGTAAGTTGGTATGCAGCATACACGCAGGAGCAGAGCTTCCTGGCTCTAGGCAGTTTTCGGATACCCAAACGGGTGCTGAAGTAAGGTCTCTAGGAGTCTTGGAAAGCTTACTACCGTGAAACTAAAAGAGAACAGCGATGAAGGCCTCATGGAGCTGCTGCACACCTCCCGTTTTGCCAGGATAATCAGGGCATTACTTCGAGGATAGTGCTCCCCTTGACTTTCACTTTAGTTATAGAGCAGAGCAGAGTGAGCTTCCAACTAGGAACTGGAAGCACAAGGTTTCTTTCGGGAAAACTCATTTTCTTCGCAGCAGCAGGCAGGCAGTGACTAAATCCCCGGCAACAACAATGCTTTTCAGGTATAAAGGAGGCCGCGTGAACGGAGCCTTCCTAATGGGAAAACAAGCCTTGTGCCATCAGTCTCCAATTTCTAGGTTGATACGCAGCATAAACGCAGCACCAGAGCTTCCTGGCTCTAGGCAGTTTTCTGATACCGAAACGGGTGGTGAAGCAAGGTGCCTAGGAGTCTTGGAAAGCTTACTACCGTTAAACTAAAGCAGAACAGCGAGGAAGGCCTCATGGAGCTGCTGCATGCCTCCCGATTTGCAAGAATAATCAGGGCCTTACTTTTAGGTTAGTGCTCACGTTGACTTCCACTTTTGGTATAGAGGAGAGCAGGGTGAGCTTCCAACTAGGAACTGGAAGCACAAGGTCCTTTCGGGAAAACTCATTTTCTTCTCAGAAGCCGACAGGCAGTGACTAAATCCCCAGCAACAACAATGCTTTTCAGGTATCTTCTAGACTGCATGATGAAGCTTTCAAAATGGGAACACAAGCGTTGTGGCGTCAGTTTCCCATTTCGGGAAAACTCATTTTCTTCTCAGAAGCCAACAGGCAGTGACTAAATCCCCAGCAACAACAATGCTTTTCAGGTGTCTTCTAGACTGCATGATGAAGCTTTCAAAATGGGAACACAAGCGTTGTGGCATCAGTTTCCCATTTCCAGAATGACACGCAGCATAAGTACATGCTGATGCTAACAAGTCAAAAGAGATTCACGATACCCACTGGGGCTTTCCCTGATACAACTTTTTTCTACGACCGCTTTTCTGCGTGCAGCCAAGTGCCTAAACAAAGGATGCGCGAGGGAGACTTAGGGGCCTGTGCATCCGTCAAAGACCTACAGTGTTACACCAAGAACTGTGCTTAAATTGTACTTGGAATGCAAACCGACCACCTCCTTGAGGATGCGTGACTCTAAGTGTAAAAGGTGAAAAGGGATTAGAAGAGAGTGTTTTTCTCAATAGAGTTCAACTAGGGGAATGAGGTTACATCCATTTAATGGCGGACAGTCTCGAAGTGTGTTCCTGCATCCTGTGTAGAGCTGAGGTAACCTGGCTCTCCCAAGGAAGAGTGCAGTGTGTTGCCTTTCTCTAGCTAACACTGGGGTGTTCCAAAAGGCCTACGGGGCTGAAGTTGCCTACGTGGCCCTGAGCTTCCTGGCCTCACTCAGTATAATGGTAGCAAAACGGGTGCTGAAACAAGGTCCCTAGGAGTCTTGAAAAGCTATCTACCTTGAAACTAAAGCAGAACAGTGAAGAAGGTCTCATGGAGCTGCTCCACGTCTCCCGTTTGGCAAGGCAAATCAGGGCCTTCCTTCGAGGCTAGGGCTCACGTTGACTTTCACATTAGGTATAGAGCAGAGCAGGGTGAGCTTCCAACTAGGAACTGGAAGCACAAGGTTTCTTACGGGAAAACTCAGTATCTTCTCAGAACCATGCAGGCAGTGAGTAAAACCCCGGCAACAACAATGCTTTTCAGGTATAAAGGAGGCCGCATGAACGGAGCCTTCCTAATGGGAGAACAAGCCTTGTGCCATCAGTCTCCAATTTCTAGGTTGATACGCAGCATACACGCAGGACCAGAGCTTCCTGGCTCTAGGCAGTTTTCTGATACCGAAACGGGTGGTGAAGCAAGGTGCCTAGGAGTCTTGAAAAGCTATCTACCTTGAAACTAAAGCAGAACAGTGAAGAAGGCCTCATGGAGCTGCTCCACGCCTCCCGTTTGGCAAGGCAAATCAGGGCCTTCCTTCGAGGCTAGGGCTCACGTTGACTTTCACATTAGGTATAGAGCAGAGCAGGGTGAGCTTCCAACTAGGAACTGGAAGCACAAGGTTTCTTACGGGAAACTCAATATCTTCTCAGAACCATGCAGGCAGTGACTAAAACCCCGGCAACAACAATGCTTTTCAGGTATAAAGGAGGCCGCATGAACGGAGCTTTCCAAATGGGCAAAGAAGCCTTGTGCCCTCAGTCTCCAAATAGTAAGTTGATACGCAGCATACACGCAGGAGCAGAGCTTCCTGGCTCTAGGCAGTTTTCGGATACCGAAACGGGTGCTGAAGTAAGGTCTCTAGGAGTCTTGGAAAGCTTACTACCGTGAAACTAAAAGAGAACAGCGATGAAGGCCTCATGGAGCTGCTGCACGCCTCCCGTTTTGCCAGGATAATCAGGGCATTACTTCGAGGCTAGTGCTCCCCTTGACTTTCAGTTTAGATATAGAGCAGAGCAGAGTGAGCTTCCAACTAGGAACTGGAAGCACAAGGTTTCTTTCGGGAAAACTCATTTTCTTCGCAGCAGCAGGCAGGCAGTGACTAAATCCCCGGCAACAACAATGCTTTTCAGGTATAAAGGAGGCCGCATGAACGGAGCCTTCCTAATGGGAAAACAAGCCTTGTGCCATCAGTCTCCAATTTCTAGGTTGATACGCAGCATACACGCAGGACCAGAGCTTCCTGGCTCTAGGCAGTTTTCTGATACCGAAACGGGTGGTGAAGCAAGGTGCCTAGGAGTCTTGAAAAGCTATCTACCTTGAAACTAAAGCAGAACAGTGAAGAAGGCCTCATGGAGCTGCTCCACGCCTCCCGTTTGGCAAGGCAAATCAGGGCCTTCCTTCGAGGCTAGGGCTCACGTTGACTTTCACATTAGGTATAGAGCAGAGCAGGGTGAGCTTCCAACTAGGAACTGGAAGCACAAGGTTTCTTACGGGAAACTCAATATCTTCTCAGAACCATGCAGGCAGTGACTAAAACCCCGGCAACAACAATGCTTTTCAGGTATAAAGGAGGCCGCATGAACGGAGCTTTCCAAATGGGCAAAGAAGCCTTGTGCCCTCAGTCTCCAAATAGTAAGTTGGTATGCAGCATACACGCAGGAGCAGAGCTTCCTGGCTCTAGGCAGTTTTCGGATACCGAAACGGGTGCTGAAGTAAGGTCTCTAGGAGTCTTGGAAAGCTTACTACCGTGAAACTAAAAGAGAACAGCGATGAAGGCCTCATGGAGCTGCTGCACGCCTCCCGTTTTGCCAGGATAATCAGGGCATTACTTCGAGGCTAGTGCTCCCCTTGACTTTCAGTTTAGATATAGAGCAGAGCAGAGTGAGCTTCCAACTAGGAACTGGAAGCTCAAGGTTTCTTTCGGGAAAACTCATTTTCTTCGCAGCAGCAGGCAGGCAGTGACTAAATCCCTGGCAACAACAATGCTTTTCAGGTATAAAGGAGGCCGCGTGAACGGAGCCTTCCTAATGGGAAAACAAGCCTTGTGCCATCAGTCTCCAATTTCTAGGTTGATACGCAGCATACACGCAGGACCAGAGCTTCCTGGCTCTAGGCAGTTTTCTGATACCGAAACGGGTGGTGAAGCAAGGTGCCTAGGAGTCTTGGAAAGCTTACTACCGTTAAACTAAAGCAGAACAGCGAAGAAGGCCTCATGGAGCTGCTGCATGCCTCCCGATTTGCAAGGATAATCAGGGCCTTACTTTTAGGTTAGTGCTCACGTTGACTTCCACTTTTGGTATAGAGGAGAGCAGGGTGAGCTTCCAACTAGGAACTGGAAGCACAAGGTCCTTTCGGGAAAACTCATTTTCTTCTCAGAAGCCGACAGGCAGTGACTAAATCCCCAGCAACAACAATGCTTTTCAGGTGTCTTCTAGACTGCATGATGAAGCTTTCAAAATGGGAACACAAGCGTTGTGGCATCAGTTTCCCATTTCCAGAATGACACGCAGCATAAGTACATGGTGATGCTAACAAGTCAAAAGAGATTCACGATACCCACTGGGGCTTTCCCTGATTCAACTTTTTTCTACGACCGCTTTTCTGCGTGCAGCCAAGTGCCTAAACAAAGGATGCACGAGGGAGACTTAGGGGCCTGTGCATCCGTCAAAGACCTACAGTGTTACACCAAGAACTGTGCTTAAATTGTACTTGGAATGCAAACCGACCACCTCCTTGAGGATGCGTGACTCTAAGTGTAAAAGGTGAAAAGGGATTAGAAGAGAGTGTTTTTCTCAATAGAGTTCAACTAGGGGAATGAGGTTACATCCATTTACTGGCGGACAGTCTCGAAGTGTGTTCCTGAATCCTGCGTAGACCTGAGATAACCTGGCTCTCCCAAGGAAAGGTGCAGTGTGTTGCCTTTCTCTAGCCAACACTGGGGTGTTCCAAAAGGCCTACGGGGCTGAAGTTGCCTACGTGGCCCTGAGCTTCCTGGCCTCACTCAGTATAATGGTAGCAAAACGGGTGCTGATACAAGGTCCCTAGGAGTCTTGAAAAGCTATCTACCTTGAAACTAAAGCAGAACAGTGAAGAAGGCCTCATGGAGCTGCTCCACGCCTCCCGTTTGGCAAGGCAAATCAGGGCCTTCCTTCGAGGCTAGGGCTCACGTTGACTTTCACATTAGGTATAGAGCAGAGCAGGGTGAGCTTCCAACTAGGAACTGGAAGCACAAGGTTTCTTACGGGAAACTCAATATCTTCTCAGAACCATGCAGGCAGTGACTAAAACCCCGGCAACAACAATGCTTTTCAGGTATAAAGGAGGCCGCATGAACGGAGCTTTCCAAATGGGCAAAGAAGCCTTGTGCCCTCAGTCTCCAAATAGTAAGTTGGTATGCAGCATACACGCAGGAGCAGAGCTTCCTGGCTCTAGGCAGTTTTCGGATACCCAAACGGGTGCTGAAGTAAGGTCTCTAGGAGTCTTGGAAAGCTTACTACCGTGAAACTAAAAGAGAACAGCGATGAAGGCCTCATGGAGCTGCTGCACACCTCCCGTTTTGCCAGGATAATCAGGGCATTACTTCGAGGATAGTGCTCCCCTTGACTTTCACTTTAGTTATAGAGCAGAGCAGAGTGAGCTTCCAACTAGGAACTGGAAGCACAAGGTTTCTTTCGGGAAAACTCATTTTCTTCGCAGCAGCAGGCAGGCAGTGACTAAATCCCTGGCAACAACAATGCTTTTCAGGTATAAAGGAGGCCGCGTGAACGGAGCCTTCCTAATGGGAAAACAAGCCTTGTGCCATCAGTCTCCAATTTCTAGGTTGATACGCAGCATAAACGCAGCACCAGAGCTTCCTGGCTCTAGGCAGTTTTCTGATACCGAAACGGGTGGTGAAGCAAGGTGCCTAGGAGTCTTGGAAAGCTTACTACCATTCAACTAAAGCAGAACAGCGAGGAAGGCCTCATGGAGCTGCTGCATGCCTCCCGATTTGCAAGGATAATCAGGGCCTTACTTTTAGGTTAGTGCTCACGTTGACTTCCACTTTTGGTATAGAGGAGAGCAGGGTGAGCTTCCAACTAGGAACTGGAAGCACAAGGTCCTTTCGGGAAAACTCATTTTCTTCTCAGAAGCCGACAGGCAGTGACTAAATCCCCAGCAACAACAATGCTTTTCAGGTGTCTTCTAGACTGCATGATGAAGCTTTCAAAATGGGAACACAAGCGTTGTGGCATCAGTTTCCCATTTCCAGAATGACACGCAGCATAAGTACATGGTGATGCTAACAAGTCAAAAGAGATTCACGATACCCACTGGGGCTTTCCCTGATTCAACTTTTTTCTACGACCGCTTTTCTGCGTGCAGCCAAGTGCCTAAACAAAGGATGCACGAGGGAGACTTAGGGGCCTGTGCATCCGTCAAAGACCTACAGTGTTACACCAAGAACTGTGCTTAAATTGTACTTGGAATGCAAACCGACCACCTCCTTGAGGATGCGTGACTCTAAGTGTAAAAGGTGAAAAGGGATTAGAAGAGAGTGTTTTTCTCAATAGAGTTCAACTAGGGGAATGAGGTTACATCCATTTACTGGCGGACAGTCTCGAAGTGTGTTCCTGAATCCTGCGTAGACCTGAGATAACCTGGCTCTCCCAAGGAAAGGTGCAGTGTGTTGCCTTTCTCTAGCCAACACTGGGGTGTTCCAAAAGGCCTACGGGGCTGAAGTTGCCTACGTGGCCCTGAGCTTCCTGGCCTCACTCAGTATAATGGTAGCAAAACGGGTGCTGATACAAGGTCCCTAGGAGTCTTGAAAAGCTATCTACCTTGAAACTAAAGCAGAACAGTGAAGAAGGCCTCATGGAGCTGCTCCACGCCTCCCGTTTGGCAAGGCAAATCAGGGCCTTCCTTCGAGGCTAGGGCTCACGTTGACTTTCACATTAGGTATAGAGCAGAGCAGGGTGAGCTTCCAACTAGGAACTGGAAGCACAAGGTTTCTTACGGGAAACTCAATATCTTCTCAGAACCATGCAGGCAGTGACTAAAACCCCGGCAACAACAATGCTTTTCAGGTATAAAGGAGGCCGCATGAACGGAGCTTTCCAAATGGGCAAAGAAGCCTTGTGCCCTCAGTCTCCAAATAGTAAGTTGGTATGCAGCATACACGCAGGAGCAGAGCTTCCTGGCTCTAGGCAGTTTTCGGATACCGAAACGGGTGCTGAAGTAAGGTCTCTAGGAGTCTTGGAAAGCTTACTACCGTGAAACTAAAAGAGAACAGCGATGAAGGCCTCATGGAGCTGCTGCACGCCTCCCGTTTTGCCAGGATAATCAGGGCATTACTTCGAGGCTAGTGCTCCCCTTGACTTTCAGTTTAGATATAGAGCAGAGCAGAGTGAGCTTCCAACTAGGAACTGGAAGCTCAAGGTTTCTTTCGGGAAAACTCATTTTCTTCGCAGCAGCAGGCAGGCAGTGACTAAATCCCCGGCAACAACAATGCTTTTCAGGTATAAAGGAGGCCGCATGAACGGAGCCTTCCTAATGGGAAAACAAGCCTTGTGCCATCAGTCTCCAATTTCTAGGTTGATACGCAGCATACACGCAGGACCAGAGCTTCCTGGCTCTAGGCAGTTTTCTGATACCGAAACGGGTGGTGAAGCAAGGTGCCTAGGAGTCTTGGAAAGCTTACTACCGTTAAACTAAATCAGAACAGCGAGGAAGGCCTCATGGAGCTGCTGCATGCCTCCCGATTTGCAAGGATAATCAGGGCCTTACTTTTAGGTTAGTGCTCACGTTGACTTCCACTTTTGGTATAGAGGAGAGCAGGGTGAGCTTCCAACTAGGAACTGGAAGCACAAGGTCCTTTCGGGAAAACTCATTTTCTTCTCAGAAGCCGACAGGCAGTGACTAAATCCCCAGCAACAACAATGCTTTTCAGGTATCTTCTAGACTGCATGATGAAGCTTTCAAAATGGGAACACAAGCGTTGTGGCATCAGTTTCCCATTTCCAGAATGACACGCAGCATAAGTACATGGTGATGCTAACAAGTCAAAAGAGATTCACGATACCCACTGGGGCTTTCCCTGATTCAACTTTTTTCTACGACCGCTTTTCTGCGTGCAGCCAAGTGCCTAAACAAAGGATGCACGAGGGAGACTTAGGGGCCTGTGCATCCGTCAAAGACCTACAGTGTTACACCAAGAACTGTGCTTAAATTGTACTTGGAATGCAAACCGACCACCTCCTTGAGGATGCGTGACTCTAAGTGTAAAAGGTGAAAAGGGATTAGAAGAGAGTGTTTTTCTCAATAGAGTTCAACTAGGGGAATGAGGTTACATCCATTTACTGGCGGACAGTCTCGAAGTGTGTTCCTGAATCCTGCGTAGACCTGAGATAACCTGGCTCTCCCAAGGAAAGGTGCAGTGTGTTGCCTTTCTCTAGCCAACACTGGGGTGTTCCAAAAGGCCTACGGGGCTGAAGTTGCCTACGTGGCCCTGAGCTTCCTGGCCTCACTCAGTATAATGGTAGCAAAACGGGTGCTGATACAAGGTCCCTAGGAGTCTTGAAAAGCTATCTACCTTGAAACTAAAGCAGAACAGTGAAGAAGGCCTCATGGAGCTGCTCCACGCCTCCCGTTTGGCAAGGCAAATCAGGGCCTTCCTTCGAGGCTAGGGCTCACGTTGACTTTCACATTAGGTATAGAGCAGAGCAGGGTGAGCTTCCAACTAGGAACTGGAAGCACAAGGTTTCTTACGGGAAACTCAATATCTTCTCAGAACCATGCAGGCAGTGACTAAAACCCCGGCAACAACAATGCTTTTCAGGTATAAAGGAGGCCGCATGAACGGAGCTTTCCAAATGGGCAAAGAAGCCTTGTGCCCTCAGTCTCCAAATAGTAAGTTGGTATGCAGCATACACGCAGGAGCAGAGCTTCCTGGCTCTAGGCAGTTTTCGGATACCCAAACGGGTGCTGAAGTAAGGTCTCTAGGAGTCTTGGAAAGCTTACTACCGTGAAACTAAAAGAGAACAGCGATGAAGGCCTCATGGAGCTGCTGCACACCTCCCGTTTTGCCAGGATAATCAGGGCATTACTTCGAGGATAGTGCTCCCCTTGACTTTCACTTTAGTTATAGAGCAGAGCAGAGTGAGCTTCCAACTAGGAACTGGAAGCACAAGGTTTCTTTCGGGAAAACTCATTTTCTTCGCAGCAGCAGGCAGGCAGTGACTAAATCCCTGGCAACAACAATGCTTTTCAGGTATAAAGGAGGCCGCGTGAACGGAGCCTTCCTAATGGGAAAACAAGCCTTGTGCCATCAGTCTCCAATTTCTAGGTTGATACGCAGCATAAACGCAGCACCAGAGCTTCCTGGCTCTAGGCAGTTTTCTGATACCGAAACGGGTGGTGAAGCAAGGTGCCTAGGAGTCTTGGAAAGCTTACTACCATTCAACTAAAGCAGAACAGCGAGGAAGGCCTCATGGAGCTGCTGCATGCCTCCCGATTTGCAAGGATAATCAGGGCCTTACTTTTAGGTTAGTGCTCACGTTGACTTCCACTTTTGGTATAGAGGAGAGCAGGGTGAGCTTCCAACTAGGAACTGGAAGCACAAGGTCCTTTCGGGAAAACTCATTTTCTTCTCAGAAGCCGACAGGCAGTGACTAAATCCCCAGCAACAACAATGCTTTTCAGGTGTCTTCTAGACTGCATGATGAAGCTTTCAAAATGGGAACACAAGCGTTGTGGCGTCAGTTTCCCATTTCGGGAAAACTCATTTTCTTCTCAGAAGCCGACAGGCAGTGACTAAATCCCCAGCAACAACAATGCTTTTCAGGTGTCTTCTAGACTGCATGATGAAGCTTTCAAAATGGGAACACAAGCGTTGTGGCATCAGTTTCCCATTTCCAGAATGACACGCAGCATAAGTACATGGTGATGCTAACAAGTCAAAAGAGATTCACGATACCCACTGGGGCTTTCCCTGATTCAACTTTTTTCTACGACCGCTTTTCTGCGTGCAGCCAAGTGCCTAAACAAAGGATGCACGAGGGAGACTTAGGGGCCTGTGCATCCGTCAAAGACCTACAGTGTTACACCAAGAACTGTGCTTAAATTGTACTTGGAATGCAAACCGACCACCTCCTTGAGGATGCGTGACTCTAAGTGTAAAAGGTGAAAAGGGATTAGAAGAGAGTGTTTTTCTCAATAGAGTTCAACTAGGGGAATGAGGTTACATCCATTTACTGGCGGACAGTCTCGAAGTGTGTTCCTGAATCCTGCGTAGACCTGAGATAACCTGGCTCTCCCAAGGAAAGGTGCAGTGTGTTGCCTTTCTCTAGCCAACACTGGGGTGTTCCAAAAGGCCTACGGGGCTGAAGTTGCCTACGTGGCCCTGAGCTTCCTGGCCTCACTCAGTATAATGGTAGCAAAACGGGTGCTGATACAAGGTCCCTAGGAGTCTTGAAAAGCTATCTACCTTGAAACTAAAGCAGAACAGTGAAGAAGGCCTCATGGAGCTGCTCCACGCCTCCCGTTTGGCAAGGCAAATCAGGGCCTTCCTTCGAGGCTAGGGCTCACGTTGACTTTCACATTAGGTATAGAGCAGAGCAGGGTGAGCTTCCAACTAGGAACTGGAAGCACAAGGTTTCTTACGGGAAACTCAATATCTTCTCAGAACCATGCAGGCAGTGACTAAAACCCCGGCAACAACAATGCTTTTCAGGTATAAAGGAGGCCGCATGAACGGAGCTTTCCAAATGGGCAAAGAAGCCTTGTGCCCTCAGTCTCCAAATAGTAAGTTGGTATGCAGCATACACGCAGGAGCAGAGCTTCCTGGCTCTAGGCAGTTTTCGGATACCGAAACGGGTGCTGAAGTAAGGTCTCTAGGAGTCTTGAAAAGCTATCTACCTTGAAACTAAAAGAGAACAGCGATGAAGGCCTCATGGAGCTGCTGCACGCCTCCCGTTTTGCCAGGATAATCAGGGCATTACTTCGAGGCTAGTGCTCCCCTTGACTTTCACTTTAGTTATAGAGCAGAGAAGGGTGAGCTTCCTACTAGGAACTGGAAGCACAAGGTTTCTTACGGGAAAACTCAATATCTTCTCAGAACCATGCAGGCAGTGACTAAAACCCCGGCAACAACAATGCTTTTCAGGTATAAAGGAGGCCGCATGAACGGAGCTTTCCAAATGGGCAAAGAAGCCTTGTGCCCTCAGTCTCCAAATAGTAAGTTGGTATGCAGCATACACGCAGGAGCAGAGCTTCCTGGCTCTAGGCAGTTTTCGGATACCGAAACGGGTGCTGAAGTAAGGTCTCTAGGAGTCTTGGAAAGCTTACTACCGTGAAACTAAAAGAGAACAGCGATGAAGGCCTCATGGAGCTGCTGCACGCCTCCCGTTTTGCCAGGATAATCAGGGCATTACTTCGAGGCTAGTGCTCCCCTTGACTTTCAGTTTAGATATAGAGCAGAGCAGAGTGAGCTTCCAACTAGGAACTGGAAGCTCAAGGTTTCTTTCGGGAAAACTCATTTTCTTCGCAGCAGCAGGCAGGCAGTGACTAAATCCCCGGCAACAACAATGCTTTTCAGGTATAAAGGAGGCCGCGTGAACGGAGCCTTCCTAATGGGAAAACAAGCCTTGTGCCATCAGTCTCCAATTTCTAGGTTGATACGCAGCATACACGCAGGACCAGAGCTTCCTGGCTCTAGGCAGTTTTCTGATACCGAAACGGGTGGTGAAGCAAGGTGCCTAGGAGTCTTGGAAAGCTTACTACCGTTAAACTAAAGCAGAACAGCGAAGAAGGCCTCATGGAGCTGCTGCATGCCTCCCGATTTGCAAGGATAATCAGGGCCTTACTTTTAGGTTAGTGCTCACGTTGACTTCCACTTTTGGTATAGAGGAGAGCAGGGTGAGCTTCCAACTAGGAACTGGAAGCACAAGGTCCTTTCGGGAAAACTCATTTTCTTCTCAGAAGCCGACAGGCAGTGACTAAATCCCCAGCAACAACAATGCTTTTCAGGTGTCTTCTAGACTGCATGATGAAGCTTTCAAAATGGGAACACAAGCGTTGTGGCATCAGTTTCCCATTTCCAGAATGACACGCAGCATAAGTACATGGTGATGCTAACAAGTCAAAAGAGATTCACGATACCCACTGGGGCTTTCCCTGATTCAACTTTTTTCTACGACCGCTTTTCTGCGTGCAGCCAAGTGCCTAAACAAAGGATGCACGAGGGAGACTTAGGGGCCTGTGCATCCGTCAAAGACCTACAGTGTTACACCAAGAACTGTGCTTAAATTGTACTTGGAATGCAAACCGACCACCTCCTTGAGGATGCGTGACTCTAAGTGTAAAAGGTGAAAAGGGATTAGAAGAGAGTGTTTTTCTCAATAGAGTTCAACTAGGGGAATGAGGTTACATCCATTTACTGGCGGACAGTCTCGAAGTGTGTTCCTGAATCCTGCGTAGACCTGAGATAACCTGGCTCTCCCAAGGAAAGGTGCAGTGTGTTGCCTTTCTCTAGCCAACACTGGGGTGTTCCAAAAGGCCTACGGGGCTGAAGTTGCCTACGTGGCCCTGAGCTTCCTGGCCTCACTCAGTATAATGGTAGCAAAACGGGTGCTGATACAAGGTCCCTAGGAGTCTTGAAAAGCTATCTACCTTGAAACTAAAGCAGAACAGTGAAGAAGGCCTCATGGAGCTGCTCCACGCCTCCCGTTTGGCAAGGCAAATCAGGGCCTTCCTTCGAGGCTAGGGCTCACGTTGACTTTCACATTAGGTATAGAGCAGAGCAGGGTGAGCTTCCAACTAGGAACTGGAAGCACAAGGTTTCTTACGGGAAACTCAATATCTTCTCAGAACCATGCAGGCAGTGACTAAAACCCCGGCAACAACAATGCTTTTCAGGTATAAAGGAGGCCGCATGAACGGAGCTTTCCAAATGGGCAAAGAAGCCTTGTGCCCTCAGTCTCCAAATAGTAAGTTGGTATGCAGCATACACGCAGGAGCAGAGCTTCCTGGCTCTAGGCAGTTTTCGGATACCGAAACGGGTGCTGAAGTAAGGTCTCTAGGAGTCTTGAAAAGCTATCTACCTTGAAACTAAAAGAGAACAGCGATGAAGGCCTCATGGAGCTGCTGCACGCCTCCCGTTTTGCCAGGATAATCAGGGCATTACTTCGAGGCTAGTGCTCCCCTTGACTTTCACTTTAGTTATAGAGCAGAGAAGGGTGAGCTTCCTACTAGGAACTGGAAGCACAAGGTTTCTTACGGGAAAACTCAATATCTTCTCAGAACCATGCAGGCAGTGACTAAAACCCCGGCAACAACAATGCTTTTCAGGTATAAAGGAGGCCGCATGAACGGAGCTTTCCAAATGGGCAAAGAAGCCTTGTGCCCTCAGTCTCCAAATAGTAAGTTGGTATGCAGCATACACGCAGGAGCAGAGCTTCCTGGCTCTAGGCAGTTTTCGGATACCGAAACGGGTGCTGAAGTAAGGTCTCTAGGAGTCTTGGAAAGCTTACTACCGTGAAACTAAAAGAGAACAGCGATGAAGGCCTCATGGAGCTGCTGCACGCCTCCCGTTTTGCCAGGATAATCAGGGCATTACTTCGAGGCTAGTGCTCCCCTTGACTTTCAGTTTAGATATAGAGCAGAGCAGAGTGAGCTTCCAACTAGGAACTGGAAGCTCAAGGTTTCTTTCGGGAAAACTCATTTTCTTCGCAGCAGCAGGCAGGCAGTGACTAAATCCCCGGCAACAACAATGCTTTTCAGGTATAAAGGAGGCCGCGTGAACGGAGCCTTCCTAATGGGAAAACAAGCCTTGTGCCATCAGTCTCCAATTTCTAGGTTGATACGCAGCATACACGCAGGACCAGAGCTTCCTGGCTCTAGGCAGTTTTCTGATACCGAAACGGGTGGTGAAGCAAGGTGCCTAGGAGTCTTGGAAAGCTTACTACCGTTAAACTAAAGCAGAACAGCGAAGAAGGCCTCATGGAGCTGCTGCATGCCTCCCGATTTGCAAGGATAATCAGGGCCTTACTTTTAGGTTAGTGCTCACGTTGACTTCCACTTTTGGTATAGAGGAGAGCAGGGTGAGCTTCCAACTAGGAACTGGAAGCACAAGGTCCTTTCGGGAAAACTCATTTTCTTCTCAGAAGCCGACAGGCAGTGACTAAATCCCCAGCAACAACAATGCTTTTCAGGTGTCTTCTAGACTGCATGATGAAGCTTTCAAAATGGGAACACAAGCGTTGTGGCATCAGTTTCCCATTTCCAGAATGACACGCAGCATAAGTACATGGTGATGCTAACAAGTCAAAAGAGATTCACGATACCCACTGGGGCTTTCCCTGATTCAACTTTTTTCTACGACCGCTTTTCTGCGTGCAGCCAAGTGCCTAAACAAAGGATGCACGAGGGAGACTTAGGGGCCTGTGCATCCGTCAAAGACCTACAGTGTTACACCAAGAACTGTGCTTAAATTGTACTTGGAATGCAAACCGACCACCTCCTTGAGGATGCGTGACTCTAAGTGTAAAAGGTGAAAAGGGATTAGAAGAGAGTGTTTTTCTCAATAGAGTTCAACTAGGGGAATGAGGTTACATCCATTTACTGGCGGACAGTCTCGAAGTGTGTTCCTGAATCCTGCGTAGACCTGAGATAACCTGGCTCTCCCAAGGAAAGGTGCAGTGTGTTGCCTTTCTCTAGCCAACACTGGGGTGTTCCAAAAGGCCTACGGGGCTGAAGTTGCCTACGTGGCCCTGAGCTTCCTGGCCTCACTCAGTATAATGGTAGCAAAACGGGTGCTGATACAAGGTCCCTAGGAGTCTTGAAAAGCTATCTACCTTGAAACTAAAGCAGAACAGTGAAGAAGGCCTCATGGAGCTGCTCCACGCCTCCCGTTTGGCAAGGCAAATCAGGGCCTTCCTTCGAGGCTAGGGCTCACGTTGACTTTCACATTAGGTATAGAGCAGAGCAGGGTGAGCTTCCAACTAGGAACTGGAAGCACAAGGTTTCTTACGGGAAACTCAATATCTTCTCAGAACCATGCAGGCAGTGACTAAAACCCCGGCAACAACAATGCTTTTCAGGTATAAAGGAGGCCGCATGAACGGAGCTTTCCAAATGGGCAAAGAAGCCTTGTGCCCTCAGTCTCCAAATAGTAAGTTGGTATGCAGCATACACGCAGGAGCAGAGCTTCCTGGCTCTAGGCAGTTTTCGGATACCGAAACGGGTGCTGAAGTAAGGTCTCTAGGAGTCTTGAAAAGCTATCTACCTTGAAACTAAAAGAGAACAGCGATGAAGGCCTCATGGAGCTGCTGCACGCCTCCCGTTTTGCCAGGATAATCAGGGCATTACTTCGAGGCTAGTGCTCCCCTTGACTTTCACTTTAGTTATAGAGCAGAGAAGGGTGAGCTTCCTACTAGGAACTGGAAGCACAAGGTTTCTTACGGGAAAACTCAATATCTTCTCAGAACCATGCAGGCAGTGACTAAAACCCCGGCAACAACAATGCTTTTCAGGTATAAAGGAGGCCGCATGAACGGAGCTTTCCAAATGGGCAAAGAAGCCTTGTGCCCTCAGTCTCCAAATAGTAAGTTGGTATGCAGCATACACGCAGGAGCAGAGCTTCCTGGCTCTAGGCAGTTTTCGGATACCGAAACGGGTGCTGAAGTAAGGTCTCTAGGAGTCTTGGAAAGCTTACTACCGTGAAACTAAAAGAGAACAGCGATGAAGGCCTCATGGAGCTGCTGCACGCCTCCCGTTTTGCCAGGATAATCAGGGCATTACTTCGAGGCTAGTGCTCCCCTTGACTTTCAGTTTAGATATAGAGCAGAGCAGAGTGAGCTTCCAACTAGGAACTGGAAGCTCAAGGTTTCTTTCGGGAAAACTCATTTTCTTCGCAGCAGCAGGCAGGCAGTGACTAAATCCCCGGCAACAACAATGCTTTTCAGGTATAAAGGAGGCCGCGTGAACGGAGCCTTCCTAATGGGAAAACAAGCCTTGTGCCATCAGTCTCCAATTTCTAGGTTGATACGCAGCATACACGCAGGACCAGAGCTTCCTGGCTCTAGGCAGTTTTCTGATACCGAAACGGGTGGTGAAGCAAGGTGCCTAGGAGTCTTGGAAAGCTTACTACCGTTAAACTAAAGCAGAACAGCGAAGAAGGCCTCATGGAGCTGCTGCATGCCTCCCGATTTGCAAGGATAATCAGGGCCTTACTTTTAGGTTAGTGCTCACGTTGACTTCCACTTTTGGTATAGAGGAGAGCAGGGTGAGCTTCCAACTAGGAACTGGAAGCACAAGGTCCTTTCGGGAAAACTCATTTTCTTCTCAGAAGCCGACAGGCAGTGACTAAATCCCCAGCAACAACAATGCTTTTCAGGTGTCTTCTAGACTGCATGATGAAGCTTTCAAAATGGGAACACAAGCGTTGTGGCATCAGTTTCCCATTTCCAGAATGACACGCAGCATAAGTACATGGTGATGCTAACAAGTCAAAAGAGATTCACGATACCCACTGGGGCTTTCCCTGATTCAACTTTTTTCTACGACCGCTTTTCTGCGTGCAGCCAAGTGCCTAAACAAAGGATGCACGAGGGAGACTTAGGGGCCTGTGCATCCGTCAAAGACCTACAGTGTTACACCAAGAACTGTGCTTAAATTGTACTTGGAATGCAAACCGACCACCTCCTTGAGGATGCGTGACTCTAAGTGTAAAAGGTGAAAAGGGATTAGAAGAGAGTGTTTTTCTCAATAGAGTTCAACTAGGGGAATGAGGTTACATCCATTTACTGGCGGACAGTCTCGAAGTGTGTTCCTGAATCCTGCGTAGACCTGAGATAACCTGGCTCTCCCAAGGAAAGGTGCAGTGTGTTGCCTTTCTCTAGCCAACACTGGGGTGTTCCAAAAGGCCTACGGGGCTGAAGTTGCCTACGTGGCCCTGAGCTTCCTGGCCTCACTCAGTATAATGGTAGCAAAACGGGTGCTGATACAAGGTCCCTAGGAGTCTTGAAAAGCTATCTACCTTGAAACTAAAGCAGAACAGTGAAGAAGGCCTCATGGAGCTGCTCCACGCCTCCCGTTTGGCAAGGCAAATCAGGGCCTTCCTTCGAGGCTAGGGCTCACGTTGACTTTCACATTAGGTATAGAGCAGAGCAGGGTGAGCTTCCAACTAGGAACTGGAAGCACAAGGTTTCTTACGGGAAACTCAATATCTTCTCAGAACCATGCAGGCAGTGACTAAAACCCCGGCAACAACAATGCTTTTCAGGTATAAAGGAGGCCGCATGAACGGAGCTTTCCAAATGGGCAAAGAAGCCTTGTGCCCTCAGTCTCCAAATAGTAAGTTGGTATGCAGCATACACGCAGGAGCAGAGCTTCCTGGCTCTAGGCAGTTTTCGGATACCGAAACGGGTGCTGAAGTAAGGTCTCTAGGAGTCTTGGAAAGCTTACTACCGTGAAACTAAAAGAGAACAGCGATGAAGGCCTCATGGAGCTGCTGCACACCTCCCGTTTTGCCAGGATAATCAGGGCATTACTTCGAGGATAGTGCTCCCCTTGACTTTCACTTTAGTTATAGAGCAGAGCAGAGTGAGCTTCCAACTAGGAACTGGAAGCACAAGGTTTCTTTCGGGAAAACTCATTTTCTTCGCAGCAGCAGGCAGGCAGTGACTAAATCCCTGGCAACAACAATGCTTTTCAGGTATAAAGGAGGCCGCGTGAACGGAGCCTTCCTAATGGGAAAACAAGCCTTGTGCCATCAGTCTCCAATTTCTAGGTTGATACGCAGCATAAACGCAGCACCAGAGCTTCCTGGCTCTAGGCAGTTTTCTGATACCGAAACGGGTGGTGAAGCAAGGTGCCTAGGAGTCTTGGAAAGCTTACTACCATTCAACTAAAGCAGAACAGCGAGGAAGGCCTCATGGAGCTGCTGCATGCCTCCCGATTTGCAAGGATAATCAGGGCCTTACTTTTAGGTTAGTGCTCACGTTGACTTCCACTTTTGGTATAGAGGAGAGCAGGGTGAGCTTCCAACTAGGAACTGGAAGCACAAGGTCCTTTCGGGAAAACTCATTTTCTTCTCAGAAGCCGACAGGCAGTGACTAAATCCCCAGCAACAACAATGCTTTTCAGGTGTCTTCTAGACTGCATGATGAAGCTTTCAAAATGGGAACACAAGCGTTGTGGCGTCAGTTTCCCATTTCGGGAAAACTCATTTTCTTCTCAGAAGCCGACAGGCAGTGACTAAATCCCCAGCAACAACAATGCTTTTCAGGTGTCTTCTAGACTGCATGATGAAGCTTTCAAAATGGGAACACAAGCGTTGTGGCATCAGTTTCCCATTTCCAGAATGACACGCAGCATAAGTACATGGTGATGCTAACAAGTCAAAAGAGATTCACGATACCCACTGGGGCTTTCCCTGATTCAACTTTTTTCTACGACCGCTTTTCTGCGTGCAGCCAAGTGCCTAAACAAAGGATGCACGAGGGAGACTTAGGGGCCTGTGCATCCGTCAAAGACCTACAGTGTTACACCAAGAACTGTGCTTAAATTGTACTTGGAATGCAAACCGACCACCTCCTTGAGGATGCGTGACTCTAAGTGTAAAAGGTGAAAAGGGATTAGAAGAGAGTGTTTTTCTCAATAGAGTTCAACTAGGGGAATGAGGTTACATCCATTTACTGGCGGACAGTCTCGAAGTGTGTTCCTGAATCCTGCGTAGACCTGAGATAACCTGGCTCTCCCAAGGAAAGGTGCAGTGTGTTGCCTTTCTCTAGCCAACACTGGGGTGTTCCAAAAGGCCTACGGGGCTGAAGTTGCCTACGTGGCCCTGAGCTTCCTGGCCTCACTCAGTATAATGGTAGCAAAACGGGTGCTGATACAATGTCCCTAGGAGTCTTGAAAAGCTATCTACCTTGAAACTAAAGCAGAACAGTGAAGAAGGCCTCATGGAGCTGCTCCACGCCTCCCGTTTGGCAAGGCAAATCAGGGCCTTCCTTCGAGGCTAGGGCTCACGTTGACTTTCACATTAGGTATAGAGCAGAGCAGGGTGAGCTTCCAACTAGGAACTGGAAGCACAAGGTTTCTTACGGGAAACTCAATATCTTCTCAGAACCATGCAGGCAGTGACTAAAACCCCGGCAACAACAATGCTTTTCAGGTATAAAGGAGGCCGCATGAACGGAGCTTTCCAAATGGGCAAAGAAGCCTTGTGCCCTCAGTCTCCAAATAGTAAGTTGGTATGCAGCATACACGCAGGAGCAGAGCTTCCTGGCTCTAGGCAGTTTTCGGATACCGAAACGGGTGCTGAAGTAAGGTCTCTAGGAGTCTTGAAAAGCTATCTACCTTGAAACTAAAAGAGAACAGCGATGAAGGCCTCATGGAGCTGCTGCACGCCTCCCGTTTTGCCAGGATAATCAGGGCATTACTTCGAGGCTAGTGCTCCCCTTGACTTTCACTTTAGTTATAGAGCAGAGAAGGGTGAGCTTCCTACTAGGAACTGGAAGCACAAGGTTTCTTACGGGAAAACTCAATATCTTCTCAGAACCATGCAGGCAGTGACTAAAACCCCGGCAACAACAATGCTTTTCAGGTATAAAGGAGGCCGCATGAACGGAGCTTTCCAAATGGGCAAAGAAGCCTTGTGCCCTCAGTCTCCAAATAGTAAGTTGGTATGCAGCATACACGCAGGAGCAGAGCTTCCTGGCTCTAGGCAGTTTTCGGATACCGAAACGGGTGCTGAAGTAAGGTCTCTAGGAGTCTTGGAAAGCTTACTACCGTGAAACTAAAAGAGAACAGCGATGAAGGCCTCATGGAGCTGCTGCACGCCTCCCGTTTTGCCAGGATAATCAGGGCATTACTTCGAGGCTAGTGCTCCCCTTGACTTTCAGTTTAGATATAGAGCAGAGCAGAGTGAGCTTCCAACTAGGAACTGGAAGCTCAAGGTTTCTTTCGGGAAAACTCATTTTCTTCGCAGCAGCAGGCAGGCAGTGACTAAATCCCCGGCAACAACAATGCTTTTCAGGTATAAAGGAGGCCGCGTGAACGGAGCCTTCCTAATGGGAAAACAAGCCTTGTGCCATCAGTCTCCAATTTCTAGGTTGATACGCAGCATACACGCAGGACCAGAGCTTCCTGGCTCTAGGCAGTTTTCTGATACCGAAACGGGTGGTGAAGCAAGGTGCCTAGGAGTCTTGGAAAGCTTACTACCGTTAAACTAAAGCAGAACAGCGAAGAAGGCCTCATGGAGCTGCTGCATGCCTCCCGATTTGCAAGGATAATCAGGGCCTTACTTTTAGGTTAGTGCTCACGTTGACTTCCACTTTTGGTATAGAGGAGAGCAGGGTGAGCTTCCAACTAGGAACTGGAAGCACAAGGTCCTTTCGGGAAAACTCATTTTCTTCTCAGAAGCCGACAGGCAGTGACTAAATCCCCAGCAACAACAATGCTTTTCAGGTGTCTTCTAGACTGCATGATGAAGCTTTCAAAATGGGAACACAAGCGTTGTGGCATCAGTTTCCCATTTCCAGAATGACACGCAGCATAAGTACATGGTGATGCTAACAAGTCAAAAGAGATTCACGATACCCACTGGGGCTTTCCCTGATTCAACTTTTTTCTACGACCGCTTTTCTGCGTGCAGCCAAGTGCCTAAACAAAGGATGCACGAGGGAGACTTAGGGGCCTGTGCATCCGTCAAAGACCTACAGTGTTACA
>NW_026778029.1:0-54206 GCF_028023285.1 Balaenoptera ricei
TGGGGTGATGCATAAAACAAGGGTTTCAAATTAGCTCAGATACCGTTCCATAAACCCAACATGTAATAGACAAGGCCTGCTCCTTGCTCAGTGAACTGGACTCAACACCCCCTATTCACCGCACAAGAATATATCTGACTAGTAAGAATCTTAAAACCTATGGATTGATATCTCTCTGTAAGTGAGTCAAGTGGGGGTAAAGCGGCATAAACACAGCAGTGAAAAGCAGCTAAACCCCATTATAAAAATAAATTACTTTTAAAAACCCATGAAACAAAGACAGTGAAAGAGAAATTCTTACAAAATTCGTTCAGGGGCTGTGATGCAACCTGAATTGACCATATGTAGACACACAGCTGGATGAGACATAAGGGTGGACACTCTTGGGGCTGAGAGGTTTGGTAAGGTTCGGTGAGCAAACACAGACCCTTTAAAGTAATACTGCGTGGTACCCATCCCATGGGTCCCAAATCTCCAGGTTCAAGGGCCTCTTCCTACATCGAAAACATGCATGAGAAACCCAGAAGTTGGTACACCGTGTGACCGGGAAAGGTTTCTAAAACGCACCTCATTTCTCATCTCCTTGTGCTCGGGGTGGCCATTACAGCCGCTTTACTAGCAATCTCCCTCCTTGGAGAATCAGCAGCACCTTTAACCTCCTGTTCCGTACAGCTTGCAATTTGTCCTGAGGAGGAACAGAAGGAGGGGGAACCAATGAGAGACTAGCTCTAGGTGTTGGGACAGGCACAGGTCACTCTATTTTCCCATCAGGAGGAAGAATTAACCACAGGCTCAGCCTGCCCCCCCGGAACCAGAATAGGGCCTGAAGCAGTCCTGCGCTTTTGCGGCCAGCTCCCAAAAAAGCGAGTGGAAAAACGGAGCTCAGGGGCACTGCAATTCACAAACCTGCAGAGGTATAAATGATAACTCTCATCCCCAAATATATTGAGGGAAGGCAACGAAGAGGATTTGAAAGCAAGGCAGAATTGCAGGAAACAGATTTCAGGAGGTACATTCGAATCGCCTTTAAAGCACATGAAAAGCGGCAAAACGTCGACAATGTTGCCCTTGGCCAAAAAGGGCGTATGCGTTTTTTCCTGAATATATTCAGGAAAAAACGCATACGCCCTTTTTGGCCAACCAAGCAACCTGGAAAGGCAAATCAGCGCTACAAAGAAGTCTCGTTTCCATCGGTCAAAATGGTCATGCTGAAAAAAGTGTCAAAACCAGAAATGCAGGACAGGCCATGGAGAAATGGGAGCCTTGCTACGCTGATGGGCGGGATGTAAATTGCCAACAGCCACTCTGGAGAAGTGTACGGTGTGTCCTGAAATATCTAAAAAACACAGCTTAGAGAGAATAGGGCCCTTCCATTCATGGGCGTATAAATTGGGAAAACTAAAAAGCAGCAAGACAGAGGCACCCCGAAGATTAGGGGCTGCTCTGTTGACAACAACCTCCACTTTATTACACCTTAAATATCCCAGGAAAGAGAAAAATGGATAAAGAAGTTGTGGTCCGTATGTACAATGGAATATCACTCAGCCATGAAATCAATCTTATAATGCTAGTAGCAGCATGATGAATGGATTGAGGTACGACGATTCTAAGTGAAATAAGTCACACAGAAAAAGACACTTATCATAATCTAACACTTATAGAGGGAATGTGAAAATCCCTACACTTGAACTGAATTACAAAACAGAACAGAGTCACACATTTAGAAAACACACTATGGCTGCTGAACGGGAAAGGTGAGGTGGGGTGATGCATAAAACAAGGGTTTCAAATTAGCTCAGATACCGTTCCATAAACCCAACATGTAATAGACAAGGCCTGCTCCTTGCTCAGTGAACTGGACTCAACACCCCCTATTCACCGCACAAGAATATATCTGACTAGTAAGAATCTTAAAACCTATGGATTGATATCTCTCTGTAAGTGAGTCAAGTGGGTGTAAAGCGGCATAAACACAGCAGTGAAAAGCAGCTAAACCCCATTATAAAAATAAATTACTTTTAAAATCCCATGAAACAAAGACAGTGAAAGAGAAATTCTTACAAAATTCGTTCAGGAGCTGTGATGCAACCTGAATTGACCATATGTAGACACACAGCTGGATGAGACATAAGGGTGGACACTCTTGGGGCTGAGAGGTTTGGTAAGGTTCGGTGAGCAAACACAGACCCTTTAAAGTAATACTGCGTGGTACCCATCCCATGGGTCCCAAATCTCCAGGTTCAAGGGCCTCTTCCTACATCGAAAACATGCATGAGAAACCCAGAAGTTGGTACACCGTGTGACCGGGAAAGGTTTCTAAAACGCACCTCATTTCTCATCTCCTTGTGCTCGGGGTGGCCATTACAGCCGCTTTACTAGCAATCTCCCTCCTTGGAGAATCAGCAGCACCTTTAACCTCCTGTTCCGTACAGGTTGCAATTTGTCCTGAGGAGGAACAGAAGGAGGGGGAACCAATGAGAGACTAGCTCTAGGTGTTGGGACAGGCACAGGTCACTCTATTTTCCCATCAGGAGGAAGAATTAACCACAGGCTCAGCCTGCCCCCCCGGAACCAGAATAGGGCCTGAAGCAGTCCTGCGCTTTTGCGGCCAGCTCCCAAAAAAGCGAGTGGAAAAACGGAGCTCAGGGGCACTGCAATTCACAAACCTGCAGAGGTATAAATGATAACTCTCATCCCCAAATATATTGAGGGAAGGCAACGAAGAGGATTTGAAAGCAAGGCAGAATTGCAGGAAACAGATTTCAGGAGGTACATTCGAATCGCCTTTAAAGCACATGAAAAGCGGCAAAACGTCGACAATGTTGCCCTTGGCCAAAAAGGGCGTATGCGTTTTTTCCTGAATATATTCAGGAAAAAACGCATACGCCCTTTTTGGCCAACCAAGCAACCTGGAAAGGCAAATCAGCGATACAAAGAAGTCTCCTTTCCCATCGGTCAAAATGGTCATGCTGAAAAAAGTGTCAAAACCAGAAATGCAGGACAGGCCATGGAGAAATGGGAGCCTTGCTACGCTGATGGGCGGGATGTAAATTGCCAACAGCCACTCTGGAGAAGCGTACGGTGTGTCCTGAAATATCTAAAAAACACAGCTTAGAGAGAATAGGGCCCTTCCATTCATGGGCGTATAAATTGGGAAAACTAAAAAGCAGCAAGACAGAGGCACCCCGAAGATTAGGGCTGCTCTGTTGACAACAACCTCCACTTTATTACACCTTAAATATCCCAGGAAAGAGAAAAATGGATAAAGAAGTTGTGGTCCGTATGTACAATGGAATATCACTCAGCCATGAAATCAATCTTATAATGCTAGTAGCAGCATGATGAATGGATTTAGGTACGACGATTCTAAGTGAAATAAGTCACACAGAAAAAGACACTTATAATAATCTAACACTTATAGAGGGAATGTGAAAACCCCTACACTTGAACTGAATTACAAAACAGAACAGAGTCACACATTTAGAAAACACACTATGGCTGCTGAACGGGAAAGGTGAGGTGGGGTGATGCATAAAACAAGGGTTTCAAATTAGCTCAGATACCGTTCCATAAACCCAACATGTAATAGACAAGGCCTGCTCCTTGCTCAGTGAACTGGACTCAACACCCCCTATTCACCGCACAAGAATATATCTGACTAGTAAGAATCTTAAAACCTATGGATTGATATCTCTCTGTAAGTGAGTCAAGTGGGTGTAAAGCGGCATAAACACAGCAGTGAAAAGCAGCTAAACCCCATTATAAAAATAAATTACTTTTAAAATCCCATGAAACAAAGACAGTGAAAGAGAAATTCTTACAAAATTCGTTCAGGGGCTGTGATGCAACCTGAATTGACCATATGTAGACACACAGCTGGATGAGACATAAGGGTGGACACTCTTGGGGCTGAGAGGTTTGGTAAGGTTCGGTGAGCAAACACAGACCCTTTAAAGTAATACTGCGTGGTACCCATCCCATGGGTCCCAAATCTCCAGGTTCAAGGGCCTCTTCCTACATCGAAAACATGCATGAGAAACCCAGAAGTTGGTACACCGTGTGACCGGGAAAGGTTTCTAAAACGCACCTCATTTCTCATCTCCTTGTGCTCGGGGTGGCCATTACAGCCGCTTTACTAGCAATCTCCCTCCTTGGAGAATCAGCAGCACCTTTAACCTCCTGTTCCGTACAGCTTGCAATTTGTCCTGAGGAGGAACAGAAGGAGGGGGAACCAATGAGAGACTAGCTCTAGGTGTTGGGACAGGCACAGGTCACTCTATTTTCCCATCAGGAGGAAGAATTAACCACAGGCTCAGCCTGCCCCCCCGGAACCAGAATAGGGCCTGAAGCAGTCCTGCGCTTTTGCGGCCAGCTCCCAAAAAAGCGAGTGGAAAAACGGAGCTCAGGGGCACTGCAATTCACAAACCTGCAGAGGTATAAATGATAACTCTCATCCCCAAATATATTGAGGGAAGGCAACGAAGAGGATTTGAAAGCAAGGCAGAATTGCAGGAAACAGATTTCAGGAGGTACATTCGAATCGCCTTTAAAGCACATGAAAAGCGGCAAAACGTCGACAATGTTGCCCTTGGCCAAAAAGGGCGTATGCGTTTTTTCCTGAATATATTCAGGAAAAAACGCATACGCCCTTTTTGGCCAACCAAGCAACCTGGAAAGGCAAATCAGCGCTACAAAGAAGTCTCGTTTCCCATCGGTCAAAATGGTCATGCTGAAAAAAGTGTCAAAACCAGAAATGCAGGACAGGCCATGGAGAAATGGGAGCCTTGCTACGCTGATGGGCGGGATGTAAATTGCCAACAGCCACTCTGGAGAAGTGTACGGTGTGTCCTGAAATATCTAAAAAACACAGCTTAGAGAGAATAGGGCCCTTCCATTCATGGGCGTATAAATTGGGAAAACTAAAAAGCAGCAAGACAGAGGCACCCCGAAGATTAGGGCTGCTCTGTTGACAACAACCTCCACTTTATTACACCTTAAATATCCCAGGAAAGAGAAAAATGGATAAAGAAGTTGTGGTCCGTATGTACAATGGAATATCACTCAGCCATGAAATCAATCTTATAATGCTAGTAGCAGCATGATGAATGGATTGAGGTACGACGATTCTAAGTGAAATAAGTCACACAGAAAAAGACACTTATCATAATCTAACACTTATAGAGGGAATGTGAAAATCCCTACACTTGAACTGAATTACAAAACAGAACAGAGTCACACATTTAGAAAACACACTATGGCTGCTGAACGGGAAAGGTGAGGTGGGGTGATGCATAAAACAAGGGTTTCAAATTAGCTCAGATACCGTTCCATAAACCCAACATGTAATAGACAAGGCCTGCTCCTTGCTCAGTGAACTGGACTCAACACCCCTTATTCACCGCACAAGAATATATCTGACTAGTAAGAATCTTAAAACCTATGGATTGATATCTCTCTGTAAGTGAGTCAAGTGGGTGTAAAGCGGCATAAACACAGCAGTGAAAAGCAGCTAAACCCCATTATAAAAATAAATTACTTTTAAAATCCCATGAAACAAAGACAGTGAAAGAGAAATTCTTACAAAATTCGTTCAGGAGCTGTGATGCAACCTGAATTGACCATATGTAGACACACAGCTGGATGAGACATAAGGGTGGACACTCTTGGGGCTGAGAGGTTTGGTAAGGTTCGGTGAGCAAACACAGACCCTTTAAAGTAATACTGCGTGGTACCCATCCCATGGGTCCCAAATCTCCAGGTTCAAGGGCCTCTTCCTACATCGAAAACATGCATGAGAAACCCAGAAGTTGGTACACCGTGTGACCGGGAAAGGTTTCTAAAACGCACCTCATTTCTCATCTCCTTGTGCTCGGGGTGGCCATTACAGCCGCTTTACTAGCAATCTCCCTCCTTGGAGAATCAGCAGCACCTTTAACCTCCTGTTCCGTACAGCTTGCAATTTGTCCTGAGGAGGAACAGAAGGAGGGGGAACCAATGAGAGACTAGCTCTAGGTGTTGGGACAGGCACAGGTCACTCTATTTTCCCATCAGGAGGAAGAATTAACCACAGGCTCAGCCTGCCCCCCCGGAACCAGAATAGGGCCTGAAGCAGTCCTGCGCTTTTGTGGCCAGCTCCCAAAAAAGCGAGTGGAAAAACGGAGCTCAGGGGCACTGCAATTCACAAACCTGCAGAGGTATAAATGATAACTCTCATCCCCAAATATATTGAGGGAAGGCAATGAAGAGGATTTGAAAGCAAGGCAGAATTGCAGGAAACACATTTCAGGAGGTACATTCGAATCGCCTTTAAAGCACATGAAAAGCGGCAAAACGTCGACAATGTTGCCCTTGGCCAAAAAGGGCGTATGCGTTTTTTCCTGAATATATTCAGGAAAAAACGCATACGCCCTTTTTGGCCAACCAAGCAACCTGGAAAGGCAAATCAGCGATACAAAGAAGTCTCGTTTCCCATCGGTCAAAATGGTCATGCTGAAAAAAGTGTCAAAACCAGAAATGCAGGACAGGCCATGGAGAAATGGGAGCCTTGCTACGCTGATGGGCGGGATGTAAATTGCCAACAGCCACTCTGGAGAAGCGTACGGTGTGTCCTGAAATATCTAAAAAACACAGCTTAGAGAGAATAGGGCCCTTCCATTAATGGGCGTATAAATTGGGAAAACTAAAAAGCAGCAAGACAGAGGCACCCCGAAGATTAGGGCTGCTCTGTTGACAACAACCTCCACTTTATTACACCTTAAATATCCCAGGAAAGAGAAAAATGGATAAAGAAGTTGTGGTCCGTATGTACAATGGAATATCACTCAGCCATGAAATCAATCTTATAATGCTAGTAGCAGCATGATGAATGGATTTAGGTACGACGATTCTAAGTGAAATAAGTCACACAGAAAAAGACACTTATAATAATCTAACACTTATAGAGGGAATGTGAAAACCCCTACACTTGAACTGAATTACAAAACAGAACAGAGTCACACATTTAGAAAACACACTATGGCTGCTGAACGGGAAAGGTGAGGTGGGGTGATGCATAAAACAAGGGTTTCAAATTAGCTCAGATACCGTTCCATAAACCCAACATGTAATAGACAAGGCCTGCTCCTTGCTCAGTGAACTGGACTCAACACCCCCTATTCACCGCACAAGAATATATCTGACTAGTAAGAATCTTAAAACCTATGGATTGATATCTCTCTGTAAGTGAGTAAAGTGGGTGTAAAGCGGCATAAACACAGCAGTGAAAAGCAGCTAAACCCCATTATAAAAATAAATTACTTTTAAAATCCCATGAAACAAAGACAGTGAAAGAGAAATTCTTACAAAATTCGTTCAGGGGCTGTGATGCAACCTGAATTGACCATATGTAGACACACAGCTGGATGAGACATAAGGGTGGACACTCTTGGGGCTGAGAGGTTTGGTAAGGTTCGGTGAGCAAACACAGACCCTTTAAAGTAATACTGCGTGGTACCCATCCCATGGGTCCCAAATCTCCAGGTTCAAGGGCCTCTTCCTACATCGAAAACATGCATGAGAAACCCAGAAGTTGGTACACCGTGTGACCGGGAAAGGTTTCTAAAACGCACCTCATTTCTCATCTCCTTGTGCTCGGGGTGGCCATTACAGCCGCTTTACTAGCAATCTCCCTCCTTGGAGAATCAGCAGCACCTTTAACCTCCTGTTCCGTACAGGTTGCAATTTGTCCTGAGGAGGAACAGAAGGAGGGGGAACCAATGAGAGACTAGCTCTAGGTGTTGGGACAGGCACAGGTCACTCTATTTTCCCATCAGGAGGAAGAATTAACCACAGGCTCAGCCTGCCCCCCCGGAACCAGAATAGGGCCTGAAGCAGTCCTGCGCTTTTGCGGCCAGCTCCCAAAAAAGCGAGTGGAAAAACGGAGCTCAGGGGCACTGCAATTCACAAACCTGCAGAGGTATAAATGATAACTCTCATCCCCAAATATATTGAGGGAAGGCAACGAAGAGGATTTGAAAGCAAGGCAGAATTGCAGGAAACAGATTTCAGGAGGTACATTCGAATCGCCTTTAAAGCACATGAAAAGCGGCAAAACGTCGACAATGTTGCCCTTGGCCAAAAAGGGCGTATGCGTTTTTTCCTGAATATATTCAGGAAAAAACGCATACGCCCTTTTTGGCCAACCAAGCAACCTGGAAAGGCAAATCAGCGCTACAAAGAAGTCTCGTTTCCCATCGGTCAAAATGGTCATGCTGAAAAAAGTGTCAAAACCAGAAATGCAGGACAGGCCATGGAGAAATGGGAGCCTTGCTACGCTGATGGGCGGGATGTAAATTGCCAACAGCCACTCTGGAGAAGTGTACGGTGTGTCCTGAAATATCTAAAAAACACAGCTTAGAGAGAATAGGGCCCTTCCATTCATGGGCGTATAAATTGGGAAAACTAAAAAGCAGCAAGACAGAGGCACCCCGAAGATTAGGGCTGCTCTGTTGACAACAACCTCCACTTTATTACACCTTAAATATCCCAGGAAAGAGAAAAATGGATAAAGAAGTTGTGGTCCGTATGTACAATGGAATATCACTCAGCCATGAAATCAATCTTATAATGCTAGTAGCAGCATGATGAATGGATTGAGGTACGACGATTCTAAGTGAAATAAGTCACACAGAAAAAGACACTTATCATAATCTAACACTTATAGAGGGAATGTGAAAATCCCTACACTTGAACTGAATTACAAAACAGAACAGAGTCACACATTTAGAAAACACACTATGGCTGCTGAACGGGAAAGGTGAGGTGGGGTGATGCATAAAACAAGGGTTTCAAATTAGCTCAGATACCGTTCCATAAACCCAACATGTAATAGACAAGGCCTGCTCCTTGCTCAGTGAACTGGACTCAACACCCCTTATTCACCGCACAAGAATATATCTGACTAGTAAGAATCTTAAAACCTATGGATTGATATCTCTCTGTAAGTGAGTCAAGTGGGTGTAAAGCGGCATAAACACAGCAGTGAAAAGCAGCTAAACCCCATTATAAAAATAAATTACTTTTAAAATCCCATGAAACAAAGACAGTGAAAGAGAAATTCTTACAAAATTCGTTCAGGAGCTGTGATGCAACCTGAATTGACCATATGTAGACACACAGCTGGATGAGACATAAGGGTGGACACTCTTGGGGCTGAGAGGTTTGGTAAGGTTCGGTGAGCAAACACAGACCCTTTAAAGTAATACTGCGTGGTACCCATCCCATGGGTCCCAAATCTCCAGGTTCAAGGGCCTCTTCCTACATCGAAAACATGCATGAGAAACCCAGAAGTTGGTACACCGTGTGACCGGGAAAGGTTTCTAAAACGCACCTCATTTCTCATCTCCTTGTGCTCGGGGTGGCCATTACAGCCGCTTTACTAGCAATCTCCCTCCTTGGAGAATCAGCAGCACCTTTAACCTCCTGTTCCGTACAGCTTGCAATTTGTCCTGAGGAGGAACAGAAGGAGGGGGAACCAATGAGAGACTAGCTCTAGGTGTTGGGACAGGCACAGGTCACTCTATTTTCCCATCAGGAGGAAGAATTAACCACAGGCTCAGCCTGCCCCCCCGGAACCAGAATAGGGCCTGAAGCAGTCCTGCGCTTTTGTGGCCAGCTCCCAAAAAAGCGAGTGGAAAAACGGAGCTCAGGGGCACTGCAATTCACAAACCTGCAGAGGTATAAATGATAACTCTCATCCCCAAATATATTGAGGGAAGGCAATGAAGAGGATTTGAAAGCAAGGCAGAATTGCAGGAAACACATTTCAGGAGGTACATTCGAATCGCCTTTAAAGCACATGAAAAGCGGCAAAACGTCGACAATGTTGCCCTTGGCCAAAAAGGGCGTATGCGTTTTTTCCTGAATATATTCAGGAAAAAACGCATACGCCCTTTTTGGCCAACCAAGCAACCTGGAAAGGCAAATCAGCGATACAAAGAAGTCTCGTTTCCCATCGGTCAAAATGGTCATGCTGAAAAAAGTGTCAAAACCAGAAATGCAGGACAGGCCATGGAGAAATGGGAGCCTTGCTACGCTGATGGGCGGGATGTAAATTGCCAACAGCCACTCTGGAGAAGCGTACGGTGTGTCCTGAAATATCTAAAAAACACAGCTTAGAGAGAATAGGGCCCTTCCATTAATGGGCGTATAAATTGGGAAAACTAAAAAGCAGCAAGACAGAGGCACCCCGAAGATTAGGGCTGCTCTGTTGACAACAACCTCCACTTTATTACACCTTAAATATCCCAGGAAAGAGAAAAATGGATAAAGAAGTTGTGGTCCGTATGTACAATGGAATATCACTCAGCCATGAAATCAATCTTATAATGCTAGTAGCAGCATGATGAATGGATTTAGGTACGACGATTCTAAGTGAAATAAGTCACACAGAAAAAGACACTTATAATAATCTAACACTTATAGAGGGAATGTGAAAACCCCTACACTTGAACTGAATTACAAAACAGAACAGAGTCACACATTTAGAAAACACACTATGGCTGCTGAACGGGAAAGGTGAGGTGGGGTGATGCATAAAACAAGGGTTTCAAATTAGCTCAGATACCGTTCCATAAACCCAACATGTAATAGACAAGGCTTCCTCCTTGCTCAGTGAACTGGACTCAACACCCCCTATTCACCGCACAAGAATATATCTGACTAGTAAGAATCTTAAAACCTATGGATTGATATCTCTCTGTAAGTGAGTCAAGTGGGTGTAAAGCGGCATAAACACAGCAGTGAAAAGCAGCTAAATCCCATTATAAAAATAAATTACTTTTAAAAACCCATGAAACAAAGACAGTGAAAGAGAAATTCATACAAAATTCGTTCAGGGGCTGTGATGCAACCTGAATTGACCATATGTAGACACACAGCTGGATGAGACATAAGGGTGGACACTCTTGGGGCTGAGAGGTTTGGTAAGGTTCGGTGAGCAAACACAGACCCTTTAACGTAATACTGCGTGGTACCCATCCCATGGGTCCCAAATCTCCAGGTTCAAGGGCCTCTTCCTACATCGAAAACATGCATGAGAAACCCAGAAGTTGGTACACCGTGTGACCGGGAAAGGTTTCTAAAACGCACCTCATTTCTCATCTCCTTGTGCTCGGGGTGGCCATTACAGCCGCTTTACTAGCAATCTCCCTCCTTGGAGAATCAGCAGCACCTTTAACCTCCTGTTCCGTACAGGTTGCAATTTGTCCTGAGGAGGAACAGAAGGAGGGGGAACCAATGAGAGACTAGCTCTAGGTGTTGGGACAGGCACAGGTCACTCTATTTTCCCATCAGGAGGAAGAATTAACCACAGGCTCAGCCTGCCCCCCCGGAACCAGAATAGGGCCTGAAGCAGTCCTGCGCTTTTGCGGCCAGCTCCCAAAAAAGCGAGTGGAAAAACGGAGCTCAGGGGCACTGCAATTCACAAACCTGCAGAGGTATAAATGATAACTCTCATCCCCAAATATATTGAGGGAAGGCAACGAAGAGGATTTGAAAGCAAGGCAGAATTGCAGGAAACAGATTTCAGGAGGTACATTCGAATCGCCTTTAAAGCACATGAAAAGCGGCAAAACGTCGACAATGTTGCCCTTGGCCAAAAAGGGCGTATGCGTTTTTTCCTGAATATATTCAGGAAAAAACGCATACGCCCTTTTTGGCCAACCAAGCAACCTGGAAAGGCAAATCAGCGCTACAAAGAAGTCTCGTTTCCCATCGGTCAAAATGGTCATGCTGAAAAAAGTGTCAAAACCAGAAATGCAGGACAGGCCATGGAGAAATGGGAGCCTTGCTACGCTGATGGGCGGGATGTAAGTTGCCAACAGCCACTCTGGAGAAGTGTACGGTGTGTCCTGAAATATCTAAAAAACACAGCTTAGAGAGAATAGGGCCCTTCCATTCATGGGCGTATAAATTGGGAAAACTAAAAAGCAGCAAGACAGAGGCACCCCGAAGATTAGGGCTGCTCTGTTGACAACAACCTCCACTTTATTACACCTTAAATATCCCAGGAAAGAGAAAAATGGATAAAGAAGTTGTGGTCCGTATGTACAATGGAATATCACTCAGCCATGAAATCAATCTTATAATGCTAGTAGCAGCATGATGAATGGATTTAGGTACGACGATTCTAAGTGAAATAAGTCACACAGAAAAAGACACTTATCATAATCTAACACTTATAGAGGGAATGTGAAAATCCCTACACTTGAACTGAATTACAAAACAGAACAGAGTCACACATTTAGAAAACACACTATGGCTGCTGAACGGGAAAGGTGAGGTGGGGTGATGCATAAAACAAGGGTTTCAAATTAGCTCAGATACCGTTCCATAAACCCAACATGTAATAGACAAGGCCTGCTCCTTGCTCAGTGAACTGGACTCAACACCCCCTATTCACCGCACAAGAATATATCTGACTAGTAAGAATCTTAAAACCTATGGATTGATATCTCTCTGTAAGTGAGTCAAGTGGGGGTAAAGCGGCATAAACACAGCAGTGAAAAGCAGCTAAACCCCATTATAAAAATAAATTACTTTTAAAAACCCATGAAACAAAGACAGTGAAAGAGAAATTCTTACAAAATTCGTTCAGGGGCTGTGATGCAACCTGAATTGACCATATGTAGACACACAGCTGGATGAGACATAAGGGTGGACACTCTTGGGGCTGAGAGGTTTGGTAAGGTTCGGTGAGCAAACACAGACCCTTTAAAGTAATACTGCGTGGTACCCATCCCATGGGTCCCAAATCTCCAGGTTCAAGGGCCTCTTCCTACATCGAAAACATGCATGAGAAACCCAGAAGTTGGTACACCGTGTGACCGGGAAAGGTTTCTAAAACGCACCTCATTTCTCATCTCCTTGTGCTCGGGGTGGCCATTACAGCCGCTTTACTAGCAATCTCCCTCCTTGGAGAATCAGCAGCACCTTTAACCTCCTGTTCCGTACAGCTTGCAATTTGTCCTGAGGAGGAACAGAAGGAGGGGGAACCAATGAGAGACTAGCTCTAGGTGTTGGGACAGGCACAGGTCACTCTATTTTCCCATCAGGAGGAAGAATTAACCACAGGCTCAGCCTGCCCCCCCGGAACCAGAATAGGGCCTGAAGCAGTCCTGCGCTTTTGCGGCCAGCTCCCAAAAAAGCGAGTGGAAAAACGGAGCTCAGGGGCACTGCAATTCACAAACCTGCAGAGGTATAAATGATAACTCTCATCCCCAAATATATTGAGGGAAGGCAACGAAGAGGATTTGAAAGCAAGGCAGAATTGCAGGAAACAGATTTCAGGAGGTACATTCGAATCGCCTTTAAAGCACATGAAAAGCGGCAAAACGTCGACAATGTTGCCCTTGGCCAAAAAGGGCGTATGCGTTTTTTCCTGAATATATTCAGGAAAAAACGCATACGCCCTTTTTGGCCAACCAAGCAACCTGGAAAGGCAAATCAGCGCTACAAAGAAGTCTCGTTTCCCATCGGTCAAAATGGTCATGCTGAAAAAAGTGTCAAAACCAGAAATGCAGGACAGGCCATGGAGAAATGGGAGCCTTGCTACGCTGATGGGCGGGATGTAAATTGCCAACAGCCACTCTGGAGAAGTGTACGGTGTGTCCTGAAATATCTAAAAAACACAGCTTAGAGAGAATAGGGCCCTTCCATTCATGGGCGTATAAATTGGGAAAACTAAAAAGCAGCAAGACAGAGGCACCCCGAAGATTAGGGCTGCTCTGTTGACAACAACCTCCACTTTATTACACCTTAAATATCCCAGGAAAGAGAAAAATGGATAAAGAAGTTGTGGTCCGTATGTACAATGGAATATCACTCAGCCATGAAATCAATCTTATAATGCTAGTAGCAGCATGATGAATGGATTGAGGTACGACGATTCTAAGTGAAATAAGTCACACAGAAAAAGACACTTATCATAATCTAACACTTATAGAGGGAATGTGAAAATCCCTACACTTGAACTGAATTACAAAACAGAACAGAGTCACACATTTAGAAAACACACTATGGCTGCTGAACGGGAAAGGTGAGGTGGGGTGATGCATAAAACAAGGGTTTCAAATTAGCTCAGATACCGTTCCATAAACCCAACATGTAATAGACAAGGCCTGCTCCTTGCTCAGTGAACTGGACTCAACACCCCCTATTCACCGCACAAGAATATATCTGACTAGTAAGAATCTTAAAACCTATGGATTGATATCTCTCTGTAAGTGAGTCAAGTGGGTGTAAAGCGGCATAAACACAGCAGTGAAAAGCAGCTAAACCCCATTATAAAAATAAATTACTTTTAAAATCCCATGAAACAAAGACAGTGAAAGAGAAATTCTTACAAAATTCGTTCAGGAGCTGTGATGCAACCTGAATTGACCATATGTAGACACACAGCTGGATGAGACATAAGGGTGGACACTCTTGGGGCTGAGAGGTTTGGTAAGGTTCGGTGAGCAAACACAGACCCTTTAAAGTAATACTGCGTGGTACCCATCCCATGGGTCCCAAATCTCCAGGTTCAAGGGCCTCTTCCTACATCGAAAACATGCATGAGAAACCCAGAAGTTGGTACACCGTGTGACCGGGAAAGGTTTCTAAAACGCACCTCATTTCTCATCTCCTTGTGCTCGGGGTGGCCATTACAGCCGCTTTACTAGCAATCTCCCTCCTTGGAGAATCAGCAGCACCTTTAACCTCCTGTTCCGTACAGGTTGCAATTTGTCCTGAGGAGGAACAGAAGGAGGGGGAACCAATGAGAGACTAGCTCTAGGTGTTGGGACAGGCACAGGTCACTCTATTTTCCCATCAGGAGGAAGAATTAACCACAGGCTCAGCCTGCCCCCCCGGAACCAGAATAGGGCCTGAAGCAGTCCTGCGCTTTTGCGGCCAGCTCCCAAAAAAGCGAGTGGAAAAACGGAGCTCAGGGGCACTGCAATTCACAAACCTGCAGAGGTATAAATGATAACTCTCATCCCCAAATATATTGAGGGAAGGCAACGAAGAGGATTTGAAAGCAAGGCAGAATTGCAGGAAACAGATTTCAGGAGGTACATTCGAATCGCCTTTAAAGCACATGAAAAGCGGCAAAACGTCGACAATGTTGCCCTTGGCCAAAAAGGGCGTATGCGTTTTTTCCTGAATATATTCAGGAAAAAACGCATACGCCCTTTTTGGCCAACCAAGCAACCTGGAAAGGCAAATCAGCGATACAAAGAAGTCTCCTTTCCCATCGGTCAAAATGGTCATGCTGAAAAAAGTGTCAAAACCAGAAATGCAGGACAGGCCATGGAGAAATGGGAGCCTTGCTACGCTGATGGGCGGGATGTAAATTGCCAACAGCCACTCTGGAGAAGCGTACGGTGTGTCCTGAAATATCTAAAAAACACAGCTTAGAGAGAATAGGGCCCTTCCATTCATGGGCGTATAAATTGGGAAAACTAAAAAGCAGCAAGACAGAGGCACCCCGAAGATTAGGGCTGCTCTGTTGACAACAACCTCCACTTTATTACACCTTAAATATCCCAGGAAAGAGAAAAATGGATAAAGAAGTTGTGGTCCGTATGTACAATGGAATATCACTCAGCCATGAAATCAATCTTATAATGCTAGTAGCAGCATGATGAATGGATTTAGGTACGACGATTCTAAGTGAAATAAGTCACACAGAAAAAGACACTTATAATAATCTAACACTTATAGAGGGAATGTGAAAACCCCTACACTTGAACTGAATTACAAAACAGAACAGAGTCACACATTTAGAAAACACACTATGGCTGCTGAACGGGAAAGGTGAGGTGGGGTGATGCATAAAACAAGGGTTTCAAATTAGCTCAGATACCGTTCCATAAACCCAACATGTAATAGACAAGGCCTGCTCCTTGCTCAGTGAACTGGACTCAACACCCCCTATTCACCGCACAAGAATATATCTGACTAGTAAGAATCTTAAAACCTATGGATTGATATCTCTCTGTAAGTGAGTCAAGTGGGTGTAAAGCGGCATAAACACAGCAGTGAAAAGCAGCTAAACCCCATTATAAAAATAAATTACTTTTAAAATCCCATGAAACAAAGACAGTGAAAGAGAAATTCTTACAAAATTCGTTCAGGGGCTGTGATGCAACCTGAATTGACCATATGTAGACACACAGCTGGATGAGACATAAGGGTGGACACTCTTGGGGCTGAGAGGTTTGGTAAGGTTCGGTGAGCAAACACAGACCCTTTAAAGTAATACTGCGTGGTACCCATCCCATGGGTCCCAAATCTCCAGGTTCAAGGACCTCTTCCTACATCGAAAACATGCATGAGAAACCCAGAAGTTGGTACACCGTGTGACCGGGAAAGGTTTCTAAAACGCACCTCATTTCTCATCTCCTTGTGCTCGGGGTGGCCATTACAGCCGCTTTACTAGCAATCTCCCTCCTTGGAGAATCAGCAGCACCTTTAACCTCCTGTTCCGTACAGCTTGCAATTTGTCCTGAGGAGGAACAGAAGGAGGGGGAACCAATGAGAGACTAGCTCTAGGTGTTGGGACAGGCACAGGTCACTCTATTTTCCCATCAGGAGGAAGAATTAACCACAGGCTCAGCCTGCCCCCCCGGAACCAGAATAGGGCCTGAAGCAGTCCTGCGCTTTTGCGGCCAGCTCCCAAAAAAGCGAGTGGAAAAACGGAGCTCAGGGGCACTGCAATTCACAAACCTGCAGAGGTATAAATGATAACTCTCATCCCCAAATATATTGAGGGAAGGCAACGAAGAGGATTTGAAAGCAAGGCAGAATTGCAGGAAACAGATTTCAGGAGGTACATTCGAATCGCCTTTCAAGCACATGAAAAGCGGCAAAACGTCGACAATGTTGCCCTTGGCCAAAAAGGGCGTATGCGTTTTTTCCTGAATATATTCAGGAAAAAACGCATACGCCCTTTTTGGCCAACCAAGCAACCTGGAAAGGCAAATCAGCGCTACAAAGAAGTCTCGTTTCCCATCGGTCAAAATGGTCATGCTGAAAAAAGTGTCAAAACCAGAAATGCAGGACAGGCCATGGAGAAATGGGAGCCTTGCTACGCTGATGGGCGGGATGTAAATTGCCAACAGCCACTCTGGAGAAGTGTACGGTGTGTCCTGAAATATCTAAAAAACACAGCTTAGAGAGAATAGGGCCCTTCCATTCATGGGCGTATAAATTGGGAAAACTAAAAAGCAGCAAGACAGAGGCACCCCGAAGATTAGGGCTGCTCTGTTGACAACAACCTCCACTTTATTACACCTTAAATATCCCAGGAAAGAGAAAAATGGATAAAGAAGTTGTGGTCCGTATGTACAATGGAATATCACTCAGCCATGAAATCAATCTTATAATGCTAGTAGCAGCATGATGAATGGATTGAGGTACGACGATTCTAAGTGAAATAAGTCACACAGAAAAAGACACTTATCATAATCTAACACTTATAGAGGGAATGTGAAAATCCCTACACTTGAACTGAATTACAAAACAGAACAGAGTCACACATTTAGAAAACACACTATGGCTGCTGAACGGGAAAGGTGAGGTGGGGTGATGCATAAAACAAGGGTTTCAAATTAGCTCAGATACCGTTCCATAAACCCAACATGTAATAGACAAGGCCTGCTCCTTGCTCAGTGAACTGGACTCAACACCCCTTATTCACCGCACAAGAATATATCTGACTAGTAAGAATCTTAAAACCTATGGATTGATATCTCTCTGTAAGTGAGTCAAGTGGGTGTAAAGCGGCATAAACACAGCAGTGAAAAGCAGCTAAACCCCATTATAAAAATAAATTACTTTTAAAATCCCATGAAACAAAGACAGTGAAAGAGAAATTCTTACAAAATTCGTTCAGGAGCTGTGATGCAACCTGAATTGACCATATGTAGACACACAGCTGGATGAGACATAAGGGTGGACACTCTTGGGGCTGAGAGGTTTGGTAAGGTTCGGTGAGCAAACACAGACCCTTTAAAGTAATACTGCGTGGTACCCATCCCATGGGTCCCAAATCTCCAGGTTCAAGGGCCTCTTCCTACATCGAAAACATGCATGAGAAACCCAGAAGTTGGTACACCGTGTGACCGGGAAAGGTTTCTAAAACGCACCTCATTTCTCATCTCCTTGTGCTCGGGGTGGCCATTACAGCCGCTTTACTAGCAATCTCCCTCCTTGGAGAATCAGCAGCACCTTTAACCTCCTGTTCCGTACAGCTTGCAATTTGTCCTGAGGAGGAACAGAAGGAGGGGGAACCAATGAGAGACTAGCTCTAGGTGTTGGGACAGGCACAGGTCACTCTATTTTCCCATCAGGAGGAAGAATTAACCACAGGCTCAGCCTGCCCCCCCGGAACCAGAATAGGGCCTGAAGCAGTCCTGCGCTTTTGTGGCCAGCTCCCAAAAAAGCGAGTGGAAAAACGGAGCTCAGGGGCACTGCAATTCACAAACCTGCAGAGGTATAAATGATAACTCTCATCCCCAAATATATTGAGGGAAGGCAATGAAGAGGATTTGAAAGCAAGGCAGAATTGCAGGAAACACATTTCAGGAGGTACATTCGAATCGCCTTTAAAGCACATGAAAAGCGGCAAAACGTCGACAATGTTGCCCTTGGCCAAAAAGGGCGTATGCGTTTTTTCCTGAATATATTCAGGAAAAAACGCATACGCCCTTTTTGGCCAACCAAGCAACCTGGAAAGGCAAATCAGCGATACAAAGAAGTCTCGTTTCCCATCGGTCAAAATGGTCATGCTGAAAAAAGTGTCAAAACCAGAAATGCAGGACAGGCCATGGAGAAATGGGAGCCTTGCTACGCTGATGGGCGGGATGTAAATTGCCAACAGCCACTCTGGAGAAGCGTACGGTGTGTCCTGAAATATCTAAAAAACACAGCTTAGAGAGAATAGGGCCCTTCCATTAATGGGCGTATAAATTGGGAAAACTAAAAAGCAGCAAGACAGAGGCACCCCGAAGATTAGGGCTGCTCTGTTGACAACAACCTCCACTTTATTACACCTTAAATATCCCAGGAAAGAGAAAAATGGATAAAGAAGTTGTGGTCCGTATGTACAATGGAATATCACTCAGCCATGAAATCAATCTTATAATGCTAGTAGCAGCATGATGAATGGATTTAGGTACGACGATTCTAAGTGAAATAAGTCACACAGAAGAAGACACTTATAATAATCTAACACTTATAGAGGGAATGTGAAAACCCCTACACTTGAACTGAATTACAAAACAGAACAGAGTCACACATTTAGAAAACACACTATGGCTGCTGAACGGGAAAGGTGAGGTGGGGTGATGCATAAAACAAGGGTTTCAAATTAGCTCAGATACCGTTCCATAAACCCAACATGTAATAGACAAGGCCTGCTCCTTGCTCAGTGAACTGGACTCAACACCCCCTATTCACCGCACAAGAATATATCTGACTAGTAAGAATCTTAAAACCTATGGATTGATATCTCTCTGTAAGTGAGTAAAGTGGGTGTAAAGCGGCATAAACACAGCAGTGAAAAGCAGCTAAACCCCATTATAAAAATAAATTACTTTTAAAATCCCATGAAACAAAGACAGTGAAAGAGAAATTCTTACAAAATTCGTTCAGGGGCTGTGATGCAACCTGAATTGACCATATGTAGACACACAGCTGGATGAGACATAAGGGTGGACACTCTTGGGGCTGAGAGGTTTGGTAAGGTTCGGTGAGCAAACACAGACCCTTTAAAGTAATACTGCGTGGTACCCATCCCATGGGTCCCAAATCTCCAGGTTCAAGGGCCTCTTCCTACATCGAAAACATGCATGAGAAACCCAGAAGTTGGTACACCGTGTGACCGGGAAAGGTTTCTAAAACGCACCTCATTTCTCATCTCCTTGTGCTCGGGGTGGCCATTACAGCCGCTTTACTAGCAATCTCCCTCCTTGGAGAATCAGCAGCACCTTTAACCTCCTGTTCCGTACAGCTTGCAATTTGTCCTGAGGAGGAACAGAAGGAGGGGGAACCAATGAGAGACTAGCTCTAGGTGTTGGGACAGGCACAGGTCACTCTATTTTCCCATCAGGAGGAAGAATTAACCACAGGCTCAGCCTGCCCCCCCGGAACCAGAATAGGGCCTGAAGCAGTCCTGCGCTTTTGCGGCCAGCTCCCAAAAAAGCGAGTGGAAAAACGGAGCTCAGGGGCACTGCAATTCACAAACCTGCAGAGGTATAAATGATAACTCTCATCCCCAAATATATTGAGGGAAGGCAACGAAGAGGATTTGAAAGCAAGGCAGAATTGCAGGAAACAGATTTCAGGAGGTACATTCGAATCGCCTTTAAAGCACATGAAAAGCGGCAAAACGTCGACAATGTTGCCCTTGGCCAAAAAGGGCGTATGCGTTTTTTCCTGAATATATTCAGGAAAAAACGCATACGCCCTTTTTGGCCAACCAAGCAACCTGGAAAGGCAAATCAGCGCTACAAAGAAGTCTCGTTTCCCATCGGTCAAAATGGTCATGCTGAAAAAAGTGTCAAAACCAGAAATGCAGGACAGGCCATGGAGAAATGGGAGCCTTGCTACGCTGATGGGCGGGATGTAAATTGCCAACAGCCACTCTGGAGAAGTGTACGGTGTGTCCTGAAATATCTAAAAAACACAGCTTAGAGAGAATAGGGCCCTTCCATTCATGGGCGTATAAATTGGGAAAACTAAAAAGCAGCAAGACAGAGGCACCCCGAAGATTAGGGCTGCTCTGTTGACAACAACCTCCACTTTATTACACCTTAAATATCCCAGGAAAGAGAAAAATGGATAAAGAAGTTGTGGTCCGTATGTACAATGGAATATCACTCAGCCATGAAATCAATCTTATAATGCTAGTAGCAGCATGATGAATGGATTGAGGTACGACGATTCTAAGTGAAATAAGTCACACAGAAAAAGACACTTATCATAATCTAACACTTATAGAGGGAATGTGAAAATCCCTACACTTGAACTGAATTACAAAACAGAACAGAGTCACACATTTAGAAAACACACTATGGCTGCTGAACGGGAAAGGTGAGGTGGGGTGATGCATAAAACAAGGGTTTCAAATTAGCTCAGATACCGTTCCATAAACCCAACATGTAATAGACAAGGCCTGCTCCTTGCTCAGTGAACTGGACTCAACACCCCTTATTCACCGCACAAGAATATATCTGACTAGTAAGAATCTTAAAACCTATGGATTGATATCTCTCTGTAAGTGAGTCAAGTGGGTGTAAAGCGGCATAAACACAGCAGTGAAAAGCAGCTAAACCCCATTATAAAAATAAATTACTTTTAAAATCCCATGAAACAAAGACAGTGAAAGAGAAATTCTTACAAAATTCGTTCAGGAGCTGTGATGCAACCTGAATTGACCATATGTAGACACACAGCTGGATGAGACATACGGGTGGACACTCTTGGGGCTGAGAGGTTTGGTAAGGTTCGGTGAGCAAACACAGACCCTTTAAAGTAATACTGCGTGGTACCCATCCCATGGGTCCCAAATCTCCAGGTTCAAGGGCCTCTTCCTACATCGAAAACATGCATGAGAAACCCAGAAGTTGGTACACCGTGTGACCGGGAAAGGTTTCTAAAACGCACCTCATTTCTCATCTCCTTGTGCTCGGGGTGGCCATTACAGCCGCTTTACTAGCAATCTCCCTCCTTGGAGAATCAGCAGCACCTTTAACCTCCTGTTCCGTACAGCTTGCAATTTGTCCTGAGGAGGAACAGAAGGAGGGGGAACCAATGAGAGACTAGCTCTAGGTGTTGGGACAGGCACAGGTCACTCTATTTTCCCATCAGGAGGAAGAATTAACCACAGGCTCAGCCTGCCCCCCCGGAACCAGAATAGGGCCTGAAGCAGTCCTGCGCTTTTGTGGCCAGCTCCCAAAAAAGCGAGTGGAAAAACGGAGCTCAGGGGCACTGCAATTCACAAACCTGCAGAGGTATAAATGATAACTCTCATCCCCAAATATATTGAGGGAAGGCAATGAAGAGGATTTGAAAGCAAGGCAGAATTGCAGGAAACACATTTCAGGAGGTACATTCGAATCGCCTTTAAAGCACATGAAAAGCGGCAAAACGTCGACAATGTTGCCCTTGGCCAAAAAGGGCGTATGCGTTTTTTCCTGAATATATTCAGGAAAAAACGCATACGCCCTTTTTGGCCAACCAAGCAACCTGGAAAGGCAAATCAGCGATACAAAGAAGTCTCGTTTCCCATCGGTCAAAATGGTCATGCTGAAAAAAGTGTCAAAACCAGAAATGCAGGACAGGCCATGGAGAAATGGGAGCCTTGCTACGCTGATGGGCGGGATGTAAATTGCCAACAGCCACTCTGGAGAAGCGTACGGTGTGTCCTGAAATATCTAAAAAACACAGCTTAGAGAGAATAGGGCCCTTCCATTAATGGGCGTATAAATTGGGAAAACTAAAAAGCAGCAAGACAGAGGCACCCCGAAGATTAGGGCTGCTCTGTTGACAACAACCTCCACTTTATTACACCTTAAATATCCCAGGAAAGAGAAAAATGGATAAAGAAGTTGTGGTCCGTATGTACAATGGAATATCACTCAGCCATGAAATCAATCTTATAATGCTAGTAGCAGCATGATGAATGGATTTAGGTACGACGATTCTAAGTGAAATAAGTCACACAGAAAAAGACACTTATAATAATCTAACACTTATAGAGGGAATGTGAAAACCCCTACACTTGAACTGAATTACAAAACAGAACAGAGTCACACATTTAGAAAACACACTATGGCTGCTGAACGGGAAAGGTGAGGTGGGGTGATGCATAAAACAAGGGTTTCAAATTAGCTCAGATACCGTTCCATAAACCCAACATGTAATAGACAAGGCCTGCTCCTTGCTCAGTGAACTGGACTCAACACCCCCTATTCACCGCACAAGAATATATCTGACTAGTAAGAATCTTAAAACCTATGGATTGATATCTCTCTGTAAGTGAGTAAAGTGGGTGTAAAGCGGCATAAACACAGCAGTGAAAAGCAGCTAAACCCCATTATAAAAATAAATTACTTTTAAAATCCCATGAAACAAAGACAGTGAAAGAGAAATTCTTACAAAATTCGTTCAGGGGCTGTGATGCAACCTGAATTGACCATATGTAGACACACAGCTGGATGAGACATAAGGGTGGACACTCTTGGGGCTGAGAGGTTTGGTAAGGTTCGGTGAGCAAACACAGACCCTTTAAAGTAATACTGCGTGGTACCCATCCCATGGGTCCCAAATCTCCAGGTTCAAGGGCCTCTTCCTACATCGAAAACATGCATGAGAAACCCAGAAGTTGGTACACCGTGTGACCGGGAAAGGTTTCTAAAACGCACCTCATTTCTCATCTCCTTGTGCTCGGGGTGGCCATTACAGCCGCTTTACTAGCAATCTCCCTCCTTGGAGAATCAGCAGCACCTTTAACCTCCTGTTCCGTACAGGTTGCAATTTGTCCTGAGGAGGAACAGAAGGAGGGGGAACCAATGAGAGACTAGCTCTAGGTGTTGGGACAGGCACAGGTCACTCTATTTTCCCATCAGGAGGAAGAATTAACCACAGGCTCAGCCTGCCCCCCCGGAACCAGAATAGGGCCTGAAGCAGTCCTGCGCTTTTGTGGCCAGCTCCCAAAAAAGCGAGTGGAAAAACGGAGCTCAGGGGCACTGCAATTCACAAACCTGCAGAGGTATAAATGATAACTCTCATCCCCAAATATATTGAGGGAAGGCAATGAAGAGGATTTGAAAGCAAGGCAGAATTGCAGGAAACAGATTTCAGGAGGTACATTCGAATCGCCTTTAAAGCACATGAAAAGCGGCAAAACGTCGACAATGTTGCCCTTGGCCAAAAAGGGCGTATGCGTTTTTTCCTGAATATATTGAGGAAAAAACGCATACGCCCTTTTTGGCCAACCAAGCAACCTGGAAAGGCAAATCAGCGCTACAAAGAAGTCTCGTTTCCCATCGGTCAAAATGGTCATGCTGAAAAAAGTGTCAAAACCAGAAATGCAGGACAGGCCATGGAGAAATGGGAGCCTTGCTACGCTGATGGGCGGGATGTAAATTGCCAACAGCCACTCTGGAGAAGCGTACGGTGTGTCCTGAAATATCTAAAAAACACAGCTTAGAGAGAATAGGGCCCTTCCATTCATGGGCGTATAAATTGGGAAAACTAAAAAGCAGCAAGACAGAGGCACCCCGAAGATTAGGGCTGCTCTGTTGACAACAACCTCCACTTTATTACACCTTAAATATCCCAGGAAAGAGAAAAATGGATAAAGAAGTTGTGGTCCGTATGTACAATGGAATATCACTCAGCCATGAAATCAATCTTATAATGCTAGTAGCAGCATGATGAATGGATTTAGGTACGACGATTCTAAGTGAAATAAGTCACACAGAAAAAGACACTTATAATAATCTAACACTTATAGAGGGAATGTGAAAACCCCTACACTTGAACTGAATTACAAAACAGAACAGAGTCACACATTTAGAAAACACACTATGGCTGCTGAACGGGAAAGGTGAGGTGGGGTGATGCATAAAACAAGGGTTTCAAATTAGCTCAGATACCGTTCCATAAACCCAACATGTAATAGACAAGGCCTGCTCCTTGCTCAGTGAACTGGACTCAACACCCCCTATTCACCGCACAAGAATATATCTGACTAGTAAGAATCTTAAAACCTATGGATTGATATCTCTCTGTAAGTGAGTAAAGTGGGTGTAAAGCGGCATAAACACAGCAGTGAAAAGCAGCTAAACCCCATTATAAAAATAAATTACTTTTAAAATCCCATGAAACAAAGACAGTGAAAGAGAAATTCTTACAAAATTCGTTCAGGGGCTGTGATGCAACCTGAATTGACCATATGTAGACACACAGCTGGATGAGACATAAGGGTGGACACTCTTGGGGCTGAGAGGTTTGGTAAGGTTCGGTGAGCAAACACAGACCCTTTAAAGTAATACTGCGTGGTACCCATCCCATGGGTCCCAAATCTCCAGGTTCAAGGGCCTCTTCCTACATCGAAAACATGCATGAGAAACCCAGAAGTTGGTACACCGTGTGACCGGGAAAGGTTTCTAAAACGCACCTCATTTCTCATCTCCTTGTGCTCGGGGTGGCCATTACAGCCGCTTTACTAGCAATCTCCCTCCTTGGAGAATCAGCAGCACCTTTAACCTCCTGTTCCGTACAGCTTGCAATTTGTCCTGAGGATGAACAGAAGGAGGGGGAACCAATGAGAGACTAGCTCTAGGTGTTGGGACAGGCACAGGTCACTCTATTTTCCCATCAGGAGGAAGAATTAACCACAGGCTCAGCCTGCCCCCCCGGAACCAGAATAGGGCCTGAAGCAGTCCTGCGCTTTTGTGGCCAGCTCCCAAAAAAGCGAGTGGAAAAACGGAGCTCAGGGGCACTGCAATTCACAAACCTGCAGAGGTATAAATGATAACTCTCATCCCCAAATATATTGAGGGAAGGCAATGAAGAGGATTTGAAAGTAAGGCAGAATTGCAGGAAACAGATTTCAGGAGGTACATTCGAATCGCCTTTAAAGCACATGAAAAGCGGCAAAACGTCGACAATGTTGCCCTTGGCCAAAAAGGGCGTATGCGTTTTTTCCTGAATATATTCAGGAAAAAACGCATACGCCCTTTTTGGCCAACCAAGCAACCTGGAAAGGCAAATCAGCGCTACAAAGAAGTCTCGTTTCCCATCGGTCAAAATGGTCATGCTGAAAAAAGTGTCAAAACCAGAAATGCAGGACAGGCCATGGAGAAATGGGAGCCTTGCTACGCTGATGGGCGGGATGTAAATTGCCAACAGCCACTCTGGAGAAGTGTACGGTGTGTCCTGAAATATCTAAAAAACACAGCTTAGAGAGAATAGGGCCCTTCCATTCATGGGCGTATAAATTGGGAAAACTAAAAAGCAGCAAGACAGAGGCACCCCGAAGATTAGGGCTGCTCTGTTGACAACAACCTCCACTTTATTACACCTTAAATATCCCAGGAAAGAGAAAAATGGATAAAGAAGTTGTGGTCCGTATGTACAATGGAATATCACTCAGCCATGAAATCAATCTTATAATGCTAGTAGCAGCATGATGAATGGATTTAGGTACGACGATTCTAAGTGAAATAAGTCACACAGAAAAAGACACTTATCATAATCTAACACTTATAGAGGGAATGTGAAAATCCCTACACTTGAACTGAATTACAAAACAGAACAGAGTCACACATTTAGAAAACACACTATGGCTGCTGAACGGGAAAGGTGAGGTGGGGTGATGAATAAAACAAGGGTTTCAAATTAGCTCAGATACCGTTCCATAAACCCAACATGTAATAGACAAGGCCTACTGCTTGCTCAGTGAACTGGACTCAACACCCCCTATTCACCGCACAAGAATATATCTGACTAGTAAGAATCTTAAAACCTATGGATTGATATCTCTCTGTAAGTGAGTCAAGTGGGTGTAAAGCGGCATAAAGACAGCAGTGAAAAGCAGCTAAACCCCATTATAAAAATAAATTACTTTTAAAAACCCATGAAACAAAGACAGTGAAAGAGAAATTCTTACAAAATTCGTTCAGGGGCTGTGATGCAACCTGAATTGACCATATGTAGACACACAGCTGGATGAGACATAAGGGTGGACACTCTTGGGGCTGAGAGGTTTGGTAAGGTTCGGTGAGCAAACACAGACCCTTTAAAGTAATACTGCGTGGTACCCATCCCATGGGTCCCAAATCTCCAGGTTCAAGGGCCTCTTCCTACATCGAAAACATGCATGAGAAACCCAGAAGTTGGTACACCGTGTGACCGGGAAAGGTTTCTAAAACGCACCTCATTTCTCATCTCCTTGTGCTCGGGGTGGCCATTACAGCCGCTTTACTAGCAATCTCCCTCCTTGGAGAATCAGCAGCACCTTTAACCTCCTGTTCCATACAGCTTGCAATTTGTCCTGAGGAGGAACAGAAGGAGGGGGAACCAATGAGAGACTAGCTCTAGGTGTTGGGACTGGCACAGGTCACTCTATTTTCCCATCAGGAGTAAGAATTAACCACAGGCTCAGCCTGCCCCCCCCGAACCAGAATAGGGCCTGAAGCAATCCTGCGCTTTTGCGGCCAGTTCCCAAAAAAGCGAGTGGAAAAACGGAGCTCAGGGGCACTGCAATTCACAAACCTGCAGAGTTATAAATGATAACTCTCATCCCCAAATATATTGAGGGAAGGCAACGAAGAGGATTTGAAAGCAAGGCAGAATTGCAGGAAACAGATTTCAGGAGGTACATTCGAATCGCCTTTAAAGCACATGAAAAGCGGCAAAACGTCGACAATGTTGCCCTTGGCCAAAAAGGGCGTATGCGTTTTTTCCTGAATATATTCAGGAAAATACGCATACGCCCTTTTTGGCCAACCAAGCAACCTGGAAAGGCAAATCAGCGCTACAAAGAAGTCTCGTTTCCCATCGGTCAAAATGGTCATGCTGAAAAAAGTGTCAAAACCAGAAATGCAGGACAGGCCATGGAGAAATGGGAGCCTTGCTACGCTGATGGGCGGGATGTAAATTGCCAACAGCCACTCTGGAGAAGCGTACGGTGTGTCCTGAAATATCTAAAAAACACAGCTTAGAGAGAATAGGGCCCTTCCATTCATGGGCGTATAAATTGGGAAAACTAAAAAGCAGCAAGACAGAGGCACCCCGAAGATTAGGGCTGCTCTGTTGACAACAACCTCCACTTTATTACACCTTAAATATCCCAGGAAAGAGAAAAATGGATAAAGAAGTTGTGGTCCGTATGTACAATGGAATATCACTCAGCCATGAAATCAATCTTATAATGCTAGTAGCAGCATGATGAATGGATTGAGGTACGACGATTCTAAGTGAAATAAGTCACACAGAAAAAGACACTTATCATAATCTAACACTTATAGAGGGAATGTGAAAATCCCTACACTTGAACTGAATTACAAAACAGAACAGAGTCACACATTTAGAAAACACACTATGGCTGCTGAACGGGAAAGGTGAGGTGGGGTGATGCATAAAACAAGGGTTTCAAATTAGCTCAGATACCGTTCCATAAACCCAACATGTAATAGACAAGGCCTGCTCCTTGCTCAGTGAACTGGACTCAACACCCCCTATTCACCGCACAAGAATATATCTGACTAGTAAGAATCTTAAAACCTATGGATTGATATCTCTCTGTAAGTGAGTAAAGTGGGTGTAAAGCGGCATAAACACAGCAGTGAAAAGCAGCTAAACCCCATTATAAAAATAAATTACTTTTAAAATCCCATGAAACAAAGACAGTGAAAGAGAAATTCTTACAAAATTCGTTCAGGGGCTGTGATGCAACCTGAATTGACCATATGTAGACACACAGCTGGATGAGACATAAGGGTGGACACTCTTGGGGCTGAGAGGTTTGGTAAGGTTCGGTGAGCAAACACAGACCCTTTAAAGTAATACTGCGTGGTACCCATCCCATGGGTCCCAAATCTCCAGGTTCAAGGGCCTCTTCCTACATCGAAAACATGCATGAGAAACCCAGAAGTTGGTACACCGTGTGACCGGGAAAGGTTTCTAAAACGCACCTCATTTCTCATCTCCTTGTGCTCGGGGTGGCCATTACAGCCGCTTTACTAGCAATCTCCCTCCTTGGAGAATCAGCAGCACCTTTAACCTCCTGTTCCGTACAGCTTGCAATTTGTCCTGAGGAGGAACAGAAGGAGGGGGAACCAATGAGAGACTAGCTCTAGGTGTTGGGACAGGCACAGGTCACTCTATTTTCCCATCAGGAGGAAGAATTAACCACAGGCTCAGCCTGCCCCCCCGGAACCAGAATAGGGCCTGAAGCAGTCCTGCGCTTTTGTGGCCAGCTCCCAAAAAAGCGAGTGGAAAAACGGAGCTCAGGGGCACTGCAATTCACAAACCTGCAGAGGTATAAATGATAACTCTCATCCCCAAATATATTGAGGGAAGGCAACGAAGAGGATTTGAAAGCAAGGCAGAATTGCAGGAAACAGATTTCAGGAGGTACATTCGAATCGCCTTTAAAGCACATGAAAAGCGGCAAAACGTCGACAATGTTGCCCTTGGCCAAAAAGGGCGTATGCGTTTTTTCCTGAATATATTCAGGAAAAAACGCATACGCCCTTTTTGGCCAACCAAGCAACCTGGAAAGGCAAATCAGCGCTACAAAGAAGTCTCGTTTCCCATCGGTCAAAATGGTCATGCTGAAAAAAGTGTCAAAACCAGAAATGCAGGACAGGCCATGGAGAAATGGGAGCCTTGCTACGCTGATGGGCGGGATGTAAGTTGCCAACAGCCACTCTGGAGAAGCGTACGGTGTGTCCTGAAATATCTAAAAAACACAGCTTAGAGAGAATAGGGCCCTTCCATTCATGGGCGTATAAATTGGGAAAACTAAAAAGCAGCAAGACAGAGGCACCCCGAAGATTAGGGCTGCTCTGTTGACAACAACCTCCACTTTATTACACCTTAAATATCCCAGGAAAGAGAAAAATGGATAAAGAAGTTGTGGTCCGTATGTACAATGGAATATCACTCAGCCATGAAATCAATCTTATAATGCTAGTAGCAGCATGATGAATGGATTGAGGTACGACGATTCTAAGTGAAATAAGTCACACAGAAAAAGACACTTATCATAATCTAACACTTATAGAGGGAATGTGAAAATCCCTACACTTGAACTGAATTACAAAACAGAACAGAGTCACACATTTAGAAAACACACTATGGCTGCTGAACGGGAAAGGTGAGGTGGGGTGATGAATAAAACAAGGGTTTCAAATTAGCTCAGATACCGTTCCATAAACCCAACATGTAATAGACAAGGCCTACTGCTTGCTCAGTGAACTGGACTCAACACCCCCTATTCACCGCACAAGAATATATCTGACTAGTAAGAATCTTAAAACCTATGGATTGATATCTCTCTGTAAGTGAGTCAAGTGGGTGTAAAGCGGCATAAAGACAGCAGTGAAAAGCAGCTAAACCCCATTATAAAAATAAATTACTTTTAAAAACCCATGAAACAAAGACAGTGAAAGAGAAATTCTTACAAAATTCGTTCAGGGGCTGTGATGCAACCTGAATTGACCATATGTAGACACACAGCTGGATGAGACATAAGGGTGGACACTCTTGGGGCTGAGAGGTTTGGTAAGGTTCGGTGAGCAAACACAGACCCTTTAAAGTAATACTGCGTGGTACCCATCCCATGGGTCCCAAATCTCCAGGTTCAAGGGCCTCTTCCTACATCGAAAACATGCATGAGAAACCCAGAAGTTGGTACACCGTGTGACCGGGAAAGGTTTCTAAAACGCACCTCATTTCTCATCTCCTTGTGCTCGGGGTGGCCATTACAGCCGCTTTACTAGCAATCTCCCTCCTTGGAGAATCAGCAGCACCTTTAACCTCCTGTTCCATACAGCTTGCAATTTGTCCTGAGGAGGAACAGAAGGAGGGGGAACCAATGAGAGACTAGCTCTAGGTGTTGGGACTGGCACAGGTCACTCTATTTTCCCATCAGGAGGAAGAATTAACCACAGGCTCAGCCTGCCCCCCCCCGAACCAGAATAGGGCCTGAAGCAATCCTGCGCTTTTGCGGCCAGTTCCCAAAAAAGCGAGTGGAAAAACGGAGCTCAGGGGCACTGCAATTCACAAACCTGCAGAGTTATAAATGATAACTCTCATCCCCAAATATATTGAGGGAAGGCAACGAAGAGGATTTGAAAGCAAGGCAGAATTGCAGGAAACAGATTTCAGGAGGTACATTCGAATCGCCTTTAAAGCACATGAAAAGCGGCAAAACGTCGACAATGTTGCCCTTGGCCAAAAAGGGCGTATGCGTTTTTTCCTGAATATATTCAGGAAAATACGCATACGCCCTTTTTGGCCAACCAAGCAACCTGGAAAGGCAAATCAGCGCTACAAAGAAGTCTCGTTTCCCATCGGTCAAAATGGTCATGCTGAAAAAAGTGTCAAAACCAGAAATGCAGGACAGGCCATGGAGAAATGGGAGCCTTGCTACGCTGATGGGCGGGATGTAAATTGCCAACAGCCACTCTGGAGAAGCGTACGGTGTGTCCTGAAATATCTAAAAAACACAGCTTAGAGAGAATAGGGCCCTTCCATTCATGGGCGTATAAATTGGGAAAACTAAAAAGCAGCAAGACAGAGGCACCCCGAAGATTAGGGCTGCTCTGTTGACAACAACCTCCACTTTATTACACCTTAAATATCCCAGGAAAGAGAAAAATGGATAAAGAAGTTGTGGTCCGTATGTACAATGGAATATCACTCAGCCATGAAATCAATCTTATAATGCTAGTAGCAGCATGATGAATGGATTGAGGTACGACGATTCTAAGTGAAATAAGTCACACAGAAAAAGACACTTATCATAATCTAACACTTATAGAGGGAATGTGAAAATCCCTACACTTGAACTGAATTACAAAACAGAACAGAGTCACACATTTAGAAAACACACTATGGCTGCTGAACGGGAAAGGTGAGGTGGGGTGATGCATAAAACAAGGGTTTCAAATTAGCTCAGATACCGTTCCATAAACCCAACATGTAATAGACAAGGCCTGCTCCTTGCTCAGTGAACTGGACTCAACACCCCCTATTCACCGCACAAGAATATATCTGACTAGTAAGAATCTTAAAACCTATGGATTGATATCTCTCTGTAAGTGAGTCAAGTGGGTGTAAAGCGGCATAAAGACAGCAGTGAAAAGCAGCTAAACCCCATTATAAAAATAAATTACTTTTAAAATCCCATGAAACAAAGACAGTGAAAGAGAAATTCTTACAAAATTCGTTCAGGGGCTGTGATGCAACCTGAATTGACCATATGTAGACACACAGCTGGATGAGACATAAGGGTGGACACTCTTGGGGCTGAGAGGTTTGGTAAGGTTCGGTGAGCAAACACAGACCCTTTAAAGTAATACTGCGTGGTACCCATCCCATGGGTCCCAAATCTCCAGGTTCAAGGGCCTCTTCCTACATCGAAAACATGCATGAGAAACCCAGAAGTTGGTACACCGTGTGACCGGGAAAGGTTTCTAAAACGCACCTCATTTCTCATCTCCTTGTGCTCGGGGTGGCCATTACAGCCGCTTTACTAGCAATCTCCCTCCTTGGAGAATCAGCAGCACCTTTAACCTCCTGTTCCGTACAGCTTGCAATTTGTCCTGAGGAGGAACAGAAGGAGGGGGAACCAATGAGAGACTAGCTCTAGGTGTTGGGACAGGCACAGGTCACTCTATTTTCCCATCAGGAGGAAGAATTAACCACAGGCTCAGCCTGCCCCCCCGGAACCAGAATAGGGCCTGAAGCAGTCCTGCGCTTTTGTGGCCAGCTCCCAAAAAAGCGAGTGGAAAAACGGAGCTCAGGGGCACTGCAATTCACAAACCTGCAGAGGTATAAATGATAACTCTCATCCCCAAATATATTGAGGGAAGGCAACGAAGAGGATTTGAAAGCAAGGCAGAATTGCAGGAAACAGATTTCAGGAGGTACATTCGAATCGCCTTTAAAGCACATGAAAAGCGGCAAAACGTCGACAATGTTGCCCTTGGCCAAAAAGGGCGTATGCGTTTTTTCCTGAATATATTCAGGAAAAAACGCATACGCCCTTTTTGGCCAACCAAGCAACCTGGAAAGGCAAATCAGCGCTACAAAGAAGTCTCGTTTCCCATCGGTCAAAATGGTCATGCTGAAAAAAGTGTCAAAACCAGAAATGCAGGACAGGCCATGGAGAAATGGGAGCCTTGCTACGCTGATGGGCGGGATGTAAGTTGCCAACAGCCACTCTGGAGAAGCGTACGGTGTGTCCTGAAATATCTAAAAAACACAGCTTAGAGAGAATAGGGCCCTTCCATTCATGGGCGTATAAATTGGGAAAACTAAAAAGCAGCAAGACAGAGGCACCCCGAAGATTAGGGCTGCTCTGTTGACAACAACCTCCACTTTATTACACCTTAAATATCCCAGGAAAGAGAAAAATGGATAAAGAAGTTGTGGTCCGTATGTACAATGGAATATCACTCAGCCATGAAATCAATCTTATAATGCTAGTAGCAGCATGATGAATGGATTTAGGTACGACGATTCTAAGTGAAATAAGTCACACAGAAAAAGACACTTATCATAATCTAACACTTATAGAGGGAATGTGAAAACCCCTACACTTGAACTGAATTACAAAACAGAACAGAGTCACACATTTAGAAAACACACTATGGCTGCTGAACGGGAAAGGTGAGGTGGGGTGATGCATAAAACAAGGGTTTCAAATTAGCTCAGATACCGTTCCATAAACCCAACATGTAATAGACAAGGCCTGCTCCTTGCTCAGTGAACTGGACTCAACACCCCCTATTCACCGCACAAGAATATATCTGACTAGTAAGAATCTTAAAACCTATGGATTGATATCTCTCTGTAAGTGAGTCAAGTGGGGGTAAAGCGGCATAAACACAGCAGTGAAAAGCAGCTAAACCCCATTATAAAAATAAATTACTTTTAAAATCCCATGAAACAAAGACAGTGAAAGAGAAATTCTTACAAAATTCGTTCAGGGGCTGTGATGCAACCTGAATTGACCATATGTAGACACACAGCTGGATGAGACATAAGGGTGGACACTCTTGGGGCTGAGAGGTTTGGTAAGGTTCGGTGAGCAAACACAGACCCTTTAAAGTAATACTGCGTGGTACCCATCCCATGGGTCCCAAATCTCCAGGTTCAAGGGCCTCTTCCTACATCGAAAACATGCATGAGAAACCCAGAAGTTGGTACACCGTGTGACCGGGAAAGGTTTCTAAAACGCACCTCATTTCTCATCTCCTTGTGCTCGGGGTGGCCATTACAGCCGCTTTACTAGCAATCTCCCTCCTTGGAGAATCAGCAGCACCTTTAACCTCCTGTTCCGTACAGCTTGCAATTTGTCCTGAGGAGGAACAGAAGGAGGGGGAACCAATGAGAGACTAGCTCTAGGTGTTGGGACAGGCACAGGTCACTCTATTTTCCCATCAGGAGGAAGAATTAACCACAGGCTCAGCCTGCCCCCCCGGAACCAGAATAGGGCCTGAAGCAGTCCTGCGCTTTTGTGGCCAGCTCCCAAAAAAGCGAGTGGAAAAACGGAGCTCAGGGGCACTGCAATTCACAAACCTGCAGAGGTATAAATGATAACTCTCATCCCCAAATATATTGAGGGAAGGCAATGAAGAGGATTTGAAAGTAAGGCAGAATTGCAGGAAACAGATTTCAGGAGGTACATTCGAATCGCCTTTAAAGCACATGAAAAGCGGCAAAACGTCGACAATGTTGCCCTTGGCCAAAAAGGGCGTATGCGTTTTTTCCTGAATATATTCAGGAAAAAACGCATACGCCCTTTTTGGCCAACCAAGCAACCTGGAAAGGCAAATCAGCGCTACAAAGAAGTCTCGTTTCCCATCGGTCAAAATGGTCATGCTGAAAAAAGTGTCAAAACCAGAAATGCAGGACAGGCCATGGAGAAATGGGAGCCTTGCTACGCTGATGGGCGGGATGTAAGTTGCCAACAGCCACTCTGGAGAAGCGTACGGTGTGTCCTGAAATATCTAAAAAACACAGCTTAGAGAGAATAGGGCCCTTCCATTCATGGGCGTATAAATTGGGAAAACTAAAAAGCAGCAAGACAGAGGCACCCCGAAGATTAGGGCTGCTCTGTTGACAACAACCTCCACTTTATTACACCTTAAATATCCCAGGAAAGAGAAAAATGGATAAAGAAGTTGTGGTCCGTATGTACAATGGAATATCACTCAGCCATGAAATCAATCTTATAATGCTAGTAGCAGCATGATGAATGGATTGAGGTACGACGATTCTAAGTGAAATAAGTCACACAGAAAAAGACACTTATCATAATCTAACACTTATAGAGGGAATGTGAAAATCCCTACACTTGAACTGAATTACAAAACAGAACAGAGTCACACATTTAGAAAACACACTATGGCTGCTGAACGGGAAAGGTGAGGTGGGGTGATGAATAAAACAAGGGTTTCAAATTAGCTCAGATACCGTTCCATAAACCCAACATGTAATAGACAAGGCCTACTGCTTGCTCAGTGAACTGGACTCAACACCCCCTATTCACCGCACAAGAATATATCTGACTAGTAAGAATCTTAAAACCTATGGATTGATATCTCTCTGTAAGTGAGTCAAGTGGGTGTAAAGCGGCATAAAGACAGCAGTGAAAAGCAGCTAAACCCCATTATAAAAATAAATTACTTTTAAAAACCCATGAAACAAAGACAGTGAAAGAGAAATTCTTACAAAATTCGTTCAGGGGCTGTGATGCAACCTGAATTGACCATATGTAGACACACAGCTGGATGAGACATAAGGGTGGACACTCTTGGGGCTGAGAGGTTTGGTAAGGTTCGGTGAGCAAACACAGACCCTTTAAAGTAATACTGCGTGGTACCCATCCCATGGGTCCCAAATCTGCAGGTTCAAGGGCCTCTTCCTACATCGAAAACATGCATGAGAAACCCAGAAGTTGGTACACCGTGTGACCGGGAAAGGTTTCTAAAACGCACCTCATTTCTCATCTCCTTGTGCTCGGGGTGGCCATTACAGCCGCTTTACTAGCAATCTCCCTCCTTGGAGAATCAGCAGCACCTTTAACCTCCTGTTCCGTACAGCTTGCAATTTGTCCTGAGGAGGAACAGAAGGAGGGGGAACCAATGAGAGACTAGCTCTAGGTGTTGGGACTGGCACAGGTCACTCTATTTTCCCATCAGGAGGAAGAATTAACCACAGGCTCAGCCTGCCCCCCCGGAACCAGAATAGGGCCTGAAGCAATCCTGCGCTTTTGCGGCCAGTTCCCAAAAAAGCGAGTGGAAAAACGGAGCTCAGGGGCACTGCAATTCACAAACCTGCAGAGTTATAAATGATAACTCTCATCCCCAAATATATTGAGGGAAGGCAACGAAGAGGATTTGAAAGCAAGGCAGAATTGCAGGAAACAGATTTCAGGAGGTACATTCGAATCGCCTTTAAAGCACATGAAAAGCGGCAAAACGTCGACAATGTTGCCCTTGGCCAAAAAGGGCGTATGCGTTTTTTCCTGAATATATTCAGGAAAAAACGCATACGCCCTTTTTGGCCAACCAAGCAACCTGGAAAGGCAAATCAGCGCTACAAAGAAGTCTCGTTTCCCATCGGTCAAAATGGTCATGCTGAAAAAAGTGTCAAAACCAGAAATGCAGGACAGGCCATGGAGAAATGGGAGCCTTGCTACGCTGATGGGCGGGATGTAAATTGCCAACAGCCACTCTCGAGAAGTGTAAGGTGTGTCCTGAAATATCTAAAAAACACAGCTTAGAGAGAATAGGGCCCTTCCATTCATGGGCGTATAAATTGGGAAAACTAAAAAGCAGCAAGACAGAGGCACCCCGAAGATTAGGGCTGCTCTGTTGACAACAACCTCCACTTTATTACACCTTAAATATCCCAGGAAAGAGAAAAATGGATAAAGAAGTTGTGGTCCGTATGTACAATGGAATATCACTCAACCATGAAATCAATCTTATAATGCTAGTAGCAGCATGATGAATGGATTGAGGTACGACGATTCTAAGTGAAATAAGTCACACAGAAAAAGACACTTATCATAATCTAACACTTATAGAGGGAATGTGAAAATCCCTACACTTGAACTGAATTACAAAACAGAACAGAGTCACACATTTAGAAAACACACTATGGCTGCTGAACGGGAAAGGTGAGGTGGGGTGATGCATAAAACAAGGGTTTCAAATTAGCTCAGATACCGTTCCATAAACCCAACATGTAATAGACAAGGCCTGCTCCTTGCTCAGTGAACTGGACTCAACACCCCCTATTCACCGCACAAGAATATATCTGACTAGTAAGAATCTTAAAACCTATGGATTGATATCTCTCTGTAAGTGAGTCAAGTGGGTGTAAAGCGGCATAAAGACAGCAGTGAAAAGCAGCTAAACCCCATTATAAAAATAAATTACTTTTAAAATCCCATGAAACAAAGACAGTGAAAGAGAAATTCTTACAAAATTCGTTCAGGGGCTGTGATGCAACCTGAATTGACCATATGTAGACACACAGCTGGATGAGACATAAGGGTGGACACTCTTGGGGCTGAGAGGTTTGGTAAGGTTCGGTGAGCAAACACAGACCCTTTAAAGTAATACTGCGTGGTACCCATCCCATGGGTCCCAAATCTCCAGGTTCAAGGGCCTCTTCCTACATCGAAAACATGCATGAGAAACCCAGAAGTTGGTACACCGTGTGACCGGGAAAGGTTTCTAAAACGCACCTCATTTCTCATCTCCTTGTGCTCGGGGTGGCCATTACAGCCGCTTTACTAGCAATCTCCCTCCTTGGAGAATCAGCAGCACCTTTAACCTCCTGTTCCGTACAGCTTGCAATTTGTCCTGAGGAGGAACAGAAGGAGGGGGAACCAATGAGAGACTAGCTCTAGGTGTTGGGACAGGCACAGGTCACTCTATTTTCCCATCAGGAGGAAGAATTAACCACAGGCTCAGCCTGCCCCCCCGGAACCAGAATAGGGCCTGAAGCAGTCCTGCGCTTTTGCGGCCAGCTCCCAAAAAAGCGAGTGGAAAAACGGAGCTCAGGGGCACTGCAATTCACAAACCTGCAGAGGTATAAATGATAACTCTCATCCCCAAATATATTGAGGGAAGGCAACGAAGAGGATTTGAAAGCAAGGCAGAATTGCAGGAAACAGATTTCAGGAGGTACATTCGAATCGCCTTTAAAGCACATGAAAAGCGGCAAAACGTCGACAATGTTGCCCTTGGCCAAAAAGGGCGTATGCGTTTTTTCCTGAATATATTCAGGAAAAAACGCATACGCCCTTTTTGGCCAACCAAGCAACCTGGAAAGGCAAATCAGCGCTACAAAGAAGTCTCGTTTCCCATCGGTCAAAATGGTCATGCTGAAAAAAGTGTCAAAACCAGAAATGCAGGACAGGCCATGGAGAAATGGGAGCCTTGCTACGCTGATGGGCGGGATGTAAGTTGCCAACAGCCACTCTGGAGAAGCGTACGGTGTGTCCTGAAATATCTAAAAAACACAGCTTAGAGAGAATAGGGCCCTTCCATTCATGGGCGTATAAATTGGGAAAACTAAAAAGCAGCAAGACAGAGGCACCCCGAAGATTAGGGCTGCTCTGTTGACAACAACCTCCACTTTATTACACCTTAAATATCCCAGGAAAGAGAAAAATGGATAAAGAAGTTGTGGTCCGTATGTACAATGGAATATCACTCAGCCATGAAATCAATCTTATAATGCTAGTAGCAGCATGATGAATGGATTGAGGTACGACGATTCTAAGTGAAATAAGTCACACAGAAAAAGACACTTATCATAATCTAACACTTATAGAGGGAATGTGAAAATCCCTACACTTGAACTGAATTACAAAACAGAACAGAGTCACACATTTAGAAAACACACTATGGCTGCTGAACGGGAAAGGTGAGGTGGGGTGATGAATAAAACAAGGGTTTCAAATTAGCTCAGATACCGTTCCATAAACCCAACATGTAATAGACAAGGCCTACTGCTTGCTCAGTGAACTGGACTCAACACCCCCTATTCACCGCACAAGAATATATCTGACTAGTAAGAATCTTAAAACCTATGGATTGATATCTCTCTGTAAGTGAGTCAAGTGGGTGTAAAGCGGCATAAAGACAGCAGTGAAAAGCAGCTAAACCCCATTATAAAAATAAATTACTTTTAAAAACCCATGAAACAAAGACAGTGAAAGAGAAATTCTTACAAAATTCGTTCAGGGGCTGTGATGCAACCTGAATTGACCATATGTAGACACACAGCTGGATGAGACATAAGGGTGGACACTCTTGGGGCTGAGAGGTTTGGTAAGGTTCGGTGAGCAAACACAGACCCTTTAAAGTAATACTGCGTGGTACCCATCCCATGGGTCCCAAATCTGCAGGTTCAAGGGCCTCTTCCTACATCGAAAACATGCATGAGAAACCCAGAAGTTGGTACACCGTGTGACCGGGAAAGGTTTCTAAAACGCACCTCATTTCTCATCTCCTTGTGCTCGGGGTGGCCATTACAGCCGCTTTACTAGCAATCTCCCTCCTTGGAGAATCAGCAGCACCTTTAACCTCCTGTTCCGTACAGCTTGCAATTTGTCCTGAGGAGGAACAGAAGGAGGGGGAACCAATGAGAGACTAGCTCTAGGTGTTGGGACTGGCACAGGTCACTCTATTTTCCCATCAGGAGGAAGAATTAACCACAGGCTCAGCCTGCCCCCCCGGAACCAGAATAGGGCCTGAAGCAATCCTGCGCTTTTGCGGCCAGTTCCCAAAAAAGCGAGTGGAAAAACGGAGCTCAGGGGCACTGCAATTCACAAACCTGCAGAGTTATAAATGATAACTCTCATCCCCAAATATATTGAGGGAAGGCAACGAAGAGGATTTGAAAGCAAGGCAGAATTGCAGGAAACAGATTTCAGGAGGTACATTCGAATCGCCTTTAAAGCACATGAAAAGCGGCAAAACGTCGACAATGTTGCCCTTGGCCAAAAAGGGCGTATGCGTTTTTTCCTGAATATATTCAGGAAAAAACGCATACGCCCTTTTTGGCCAACCAAGCAACCTGGAAAGGCAAATCAGCGCTACAAAGAAGTCTCGTTTCCCATCGGTCAAAATGGTCATGCTGAAAAAAGTGTCAAAACCAGAAATGCAGGACAGGCCATGGAGAAATGGGAGCCTTGCTACGCTGATGGGCGGGATGTAAATTGCCAACAGCCACTCTCGAGAAGTGTACGGTGTGTCCTGAAATATCTAAAAAACACAGCTTAGAGAGAATAGGGCCCTTCCATTCATGGGCGTATAAATTGGGAAAACTAAAAAGCAGCAAGACAGAGGCACCCCGAAGATTAGGGCTGCTCTGTTGACAACAACCTCCACTTTATTACACCTTAAATATCCCAGGAAAGAGAAAAATGGATAAAGAAGTTGTGGTCCGTATGTACAATGGAATATCACTCAACCATGAAATCAATCTTATAATGCTAGTAGCAGCATGATGAATGGATTGAGGTACGACGATTCTAAGTGAAATAAGTCACACAGAAAAAGACACTTATCATAATCTAACACTTATAGAGGGAATGTGAAAATCCCTACACTTGAACTGAATTACAAAACAGAACAGAGTCACACATTTAGAAAACACACTATGGCTGCTGAACGGGAAAGGTGAGGTGGGGTGATGCATAAAACAAGGGTTTCAAATTAGCTCAGATACCGTTCCATAAACCCAACATGTAATAGACAAGGCCTGCTCCTTGCTCAGTGAACTGGACTCAACACCCCCTATTCACCGCACAAGAATATATCTGACTAGTAAGAATCTTAAAACCTATGGATTGATATCTCTCTGTAAGTGAGTCAAGTGGGGGTAAAGCGGCATAAACACAGCAGTGAAAAGCAGCTAAACCCCATTATAAAAATAAATTACTTTTAAAATCCCATGAAACAAAGACAGTGAAAGAGAAATTCTTACAAAATTCGTTCAGGGGCTGTGATGCAACCTGAATTGACCATATGTAGACACACAGCTGGATGAGACATAAGGGTGGACACTCTTGGGGCTGAGAGGTTTGGTAAGGTTCGGTGAGCAAACACAGACCCTTTAAAGTAATACTGCGTGGTACCCATCCCATGGGTCCCAAATCTCCAGGTTCAAGGGCCTCTTCCTACATCGAAAACATGCATGAGAAACCCAGAAGTTGGTACACCGTGTGACCGGGAAAGGTTTCTAAAACGCACCTCATTTCTCATCTCCTTGTGCTCGGGGTGGCCATTACAGCCGCTTTACTAGCAATCTCCCTCCTTGGAGAATCAGCAGCACCTTTAACCTCCTGTTCCGTACAGCTTGCAATTTGTCCTGAGGAGGAACAGAAGGAGGGGGAACCAATGAGAGACTAGCTCTAGGTGTTGGGACAGGCACAGGTCACTCTATTTTCCCATCAGGAGGAAGAATTAACCACAGGCTCAGCCTGCCCCCCCGGAACCAGAATAGGGCCTGAAGCAGTCCTGCGCTTTTGCGGCCAGCTCCCAAAAAAGCGAGTGGAAAAACGGAGCTCAGGGGCACTGCAATTCACAAACCTGCAGAGGTATAAATGATAACTCTCATCCCCAAATATATTGAGGGAAGGCAACGAAGAGGATTTGAAAGCAAGGCAGAATTGCAGGAAACAGATTTCAGGAGGTACATTCGAATCGCCTTTAAAGCACATGAAAAGCGGCAAAACGTCGACAATGTTGCCCTTGGCCAAAAAGGGCGTATGCGTTTTTTCCTGAATATATTCAGGAAAAAACGCATACGCCCTTTTTGGCCAACCAAGCAACCTGGAAAGGCAAATCAGCGCTACAAAGAAGTCTCGTTTCCCATCGGTCAAAATGGTCATGCTGAAAAAAGTGTCAAAACCAGAAATGCAGGACAGGCCATGGAGAAATGGGAGCCTTGCTACGCTGATGGGCGGGATGTAAGTTGCCAACAGCCACTCTGGAGAAGTGTACGGTGTGTCCTGAAATATCTAAAAAACACAGCTTAGAGAGAATAGGGCCCTTCCATTCATGGGCGTATAAATTGGGAAAACTAAAAAGCAGCAAGACAGAGGCACCCCGAAGATTAGGGCTGCTCTGTTGACAACAACCTCCACTTTATTACACCTTAAATATCCCAGGAAAGAGAAAAATGGATAAAGAAGTTGTGGTCCGTATGTACAATGGAATATCACTCAGCCATGAAATCAATCTTATAATGCTAGTAGCAGCATGATGAATGGATTTAGGTACGACGATTCTAAGTGAAATAAGTCACACAGAAAAAGACACTTATCATAATCTAACACTTATAGAGGGAATGTGAAAATCCCTACACTTGAACTGAATTACAAAACAGAACAGAGTCACACATTTAGAAAACACACTATGGCTGCTGAACGGGAAAGGTGAGGTGGGGTGATGCATAAAACAAGGGTTTCAAATTAGCTCAGATACCGTTCCATAAACCCAACATGTAATAGACAAGGCCTGCTCCTTGCTCAGTGAACTGGACTCAACACCCCCTATTCACCGCACAAGAATATATCTGACTAGTAAGAATCTTAAAACCTATGGATTGATATCTCTCTGTAAGTGAGTCAAGTGGGGGTAAAGCGGCATAAACACAGCAGTGAAAAGCAGCTAAACCCCATTATAAAAATAAATTACTTTTAAAAACCCATGAAACAAAGACAGTGAAAGAGAAATTCTTACAAAATTCGTTCAGGAGCTGTGATGCAACCTGAATTGACCATATGTAGACACACAGCTGGATGAGACATAAGGGTGGACACTCTTGGGGCTGAGAGGTTTGGTAAGGTTCGGTGAGCAAACACAGACCCTTTAAAGTAATACTGCGTGGTACCCATCCCATGGGTCCCAAATCTCCAGGTTCAAGGGCCTCTTCCTACATCGAAAACATGCATGAGAAACCCAGAAGTTGGTACACCGTGTGACCGGGAAAGGTTTCTAAAACGCACCTCATTTCTCATCTCCTTGTGCTCGGGGTGGCCATTACAGCCGCTTTACTAGCAATCTCCCTCCTTGGAGAATCAGCAGCACCTTTAACCTCCTGTTCCGTACAGCTTGCAATTTGTCCTGAGGAGGAACAGAAGGAGGGGGAACCAATGAGAGACTAGCTCTAGGTGTTGGGACAGGCACAGGTCACTCTATTTTCCCATCAGGAGGAAGAATTAACCACAGGCTCAGCCTGCCCCCCCGGAACCAGAATAGGGCCTGAAGCAGTCCTGCGCTTTTGTGGCCAGCTCCCAAAAAAGCGAGTGGAAAAACGGAGCTCAGGGGCACTGCAATTCACAAACCTGCAGAGTTATAAATGATAACTCTCATCCCCAAATATATTGAGGGAAGGCAACGAAGAGGATTTGAAAGCAAGGCAGAATTGCAGGAAACAGATTTCAGGAGGTACATTCGAATCGCCTTTAAAGCACATGAAAAGCGGCAAAACGTCGACAATGTTGCCCTTGGCCAAAAAGGGCGTATGCGTTTTTTCCTGAATATATTCAGGAAAAAACGCATACGCCCTTTTTGGCCAACCAAGCAACCTGGAAAGGCAAATCAGCGCTACAAAGAAGTCTCGTTTCCCATCGGTCAAAATGGTCATGCTGAAAAAAGTGTCAAAACCAGAAATGCAGGACAGGCCATGGAGAAATGGGAGCCTTGCTACGCTGATGGGCGGGATGTAAATTGCCAACAGCCACTCTCGAGAAGTGTACGGTGTGTCCTGAAATATCTAAAAAACACAGCTTAGAGAGAATAGGGCCCTTCCATTCATGGGCGTATAAATTGGGAAAACTAAAAAGCAGCAAGACAGAGGCACCCCGAAGATTAGGGCTGCTCTGTTGACAACAACCTCCACTTTATTACACCTTAAATATCCCAGGAAAGAGAAAAATGGATAAAGAAGTTGTGGTCCGTATGTACAATGGAATATCACTCAGCCATGAAATCAATCTTATAATGCTAGTAGCAGCATGATGAATGGATTTAGGTACGACGATTCTAAGTGAAATAAGTCACACAGAAAAAGACACTTATCATAATCTAACACTTATAGAGGGAATGTGAAAATCCCTACACTTGAACTGAATTACAAAACAGAACAGAGTCACACATTTAGAAAACACACTATGGCTGCTGAACGGGAAAGGTGAGGTGGGGTGATGCATAAAACAAGGGTTTCAAATTAGCTCAGATACCGTTCCATAAACCCAACATGTAATAGACAAGGCCTGCTCCTTGCTCAGTGAACTGGACTCAACACCCCCTATTCACCGCACAAGAATATATCTGACTAGTAAGAATCTTAAAACCTATGGATTGATATCTCTCTGTAAGTGAGTCAAGTGGGTGTAAAGCGGCATAAACACAGCAGTGAAAAGCAGCTAAACCCCATTATAAAAATAAATTACTTTTAAAATCCCATGAAACAAAGACAGTGAAAGAGAAATTCTTACAAAATTCGTTCAGGGGCTGTGATGCAACCTGAATTGACCATATGTAGACACACAGCTGGATGAGACATAAGGGTGGACACTCTTGGGGCTGAGAGGTTTGGTAAGGTTCGGTGAGCAAACACAGACCCTTTAAAGTAATACTGCGTGGTACCCATCCCATGGGTCCCAAATCTCCAGGTTCAAGGGCCTCTTCCTACATCGAAAACATGCATGAGAAACCCAGAAGTTGGTACACCGTGTGACCGGGAAAGGTTTCTAAAACGCACCTCATTTCTCATCTCCTTGTGCTCGGGGTGGCCATTACAGCCGCTTTACTAGCAATCTCCCTCCTTGGAGAATCAGCAGCACCTTTAACCTCCTGTTCCGTACAGCTTGCAATTTGTCCTGAGGAGGAACAGAAGGAGGGGGAACCAATGAGAGACTAGCTCTAGGTGTTGGGACAGGCACAGGTCACTCTATTTTCCCATCAGGAAGAAGAATTAACCACAGGCTCAGCCTGCCCCCCCGGAACCAGAATAGGGCCTGAAGCAGTCCTGCGCTTTTGTGGCCAGCTCCCAAAAAAGCGAGTGGAAAAACGGAGCTCAGGGGCACTGCAATTCACAAACCTGCAGAGGTATAAATGATAACTCTCATCCCCAAATATATTGAGGGAAGGCAATGAAGAGGATTTGAAAGCAAGGCAGAATTGCAGGAAACAGATTTCAGGAGGTACATTCGAATCGCCTTTAAAGCACATGAAAAGCGGCAAAACGTCGACAATGTTGCCCTTGGCCAAAAAGGGCGTATGCGTTTTTTCCTGAATATATTCAGGAAAAAACGCATACGCCCTTTTTGGCCAACCAAGCAACCTGGAAAGGCAAATCAGCGCTACAAAGAAGTCTCGTTTCCCATCGGTCAAAATGGTCATGCTGAAAAAAGTGTCAAAACCAGAAATGCAGGACAGGCCATGGAGAAATGGGAGCCTTGCTACGCTGATGGGCGGGATGTAAATTGCCAACAGCCACTCTGGAGAAGTGTACGGTGTGTCCTGAAATATCTAAAAAACACAGCTTAGAGAGAATAGGGCCCTTCCATTCATGGGCGTATAAATTGGGAAAACTAAAAAGCAGCAAGACAGAGGCACCCCGAAGATTAGGGCTGCTCTGTTGACAACAACCTCCACTTTATTACACCTTAAATATCCCAGGAAAGAGAAAAATGGATAAAGAAGTTGTGGTCCGTATGTACAATGGAATATCACTCAGCCATGAAATCAATCTTATAATGCTAGTAGCAGCATGATGAATGGATTTAGGTACGACGATTCTAAGTGAAATAAGTCACACAGAAAAAGACACTTATCATAATCTAACACTTATAGAGGGAATGTGAAAATCCCTACACTTGAACTGAATTACAAAACAGAACAGAGTCACACATTTAGAAAACACACTATGGCTGCTGAACGGGAAAGGTGAGGTGGGGTGATGCATAAAACAAGGGTTTCAAATTAGCTCAGATACCGTTCCATAAACCCAACATGTAATAGACAAGGCCTGCTCCTTGCTCAGTGAACTGGACTCAACACCCCCTATTCACCGCACAAGAATATATCTGACTAGTAAGAATCTTAAAACCTATGGATTGATATCTCTCTGTAAGTGAGTCAAGTGGGTGTAAAGCGGCATAAAGACAGCAGTGAAAAGCAGCTAAACCCCATTATAAAAATAAATTACTTTTAAAAACCCATGAAACAAAGACAGTGAAAGAGAAATTCTTACAAAATTCGTTCAGGGGCTGTGATGCAACCTGAATTGACCATATGTAGACACACAGCTGGATGAGACATAAGGGTGGACACTCTTGGGGCTGAGAGGTTTGGTAAGGTTCGGTGAGCAAACACAGACCCTTTAAAGTAATACTGCGTGGTACCCATCCCATGGGTCCCAAATCTCCAGGTTCAAGGGCCTCTTCCTACATCGAAAACATGCATGAGAAACCCAGAAGTTGGTACACCGTGTGACCGGGAAAGGTTTCTAAAACGCACCTCATTTCTCATCTCCTTGTGCTCGGGGTGGCCATTACAGCCGCTTTACTAGCAATCTCCCTCCTTGGAGAATCAGCAGCACCTTTAACCTCCTGTTCCATACAGCTTGCAATTTGTCCTGAGGAGGAACAGAAGGAGGGGGAACCAATGAGAGACTAGCTCTAGGTGTTGGGACTGGCACAGGTCACTCTATTTTCCCATCAGGAGGAAGAATTAACCACAGGCTCAGCCTGCCCCCCCAGAACCAGAATAGGGCCTGAAGCAGTCCTGCACTTTTGCGGCCAGCTCCCAAAAAAGCGAGTGGAAAAACGGAGCTCAGGGGCACTGCAATTCACAAACCTGCAGAGGTATAAATGATAACTCTCATCCCCAAATATATTGAGGGAAGGCAACGAAGAGGATTTGAAAGCAAGGCAGAATTGCAGGAAACAGATTTCAGGAGGTACATTCGAATCGCCTTTAAAGCACATGAAAAGCGGCAAAACGTCGACAATGTTGCCCTTGGCCAAAAAGGGCGTATGCGTTTTTTCCTGAATATATTCAGGAAAAAACGCATACGCCCTTTTTGGCCAACCAAGCAACCTGGAAAGGCAAATCAGCGCTACAAAGAAGTCTCGTTTCCCATCGGTCAAAATGGTCATGCTGAAAAAAGTGTCAAAACCAGAAATGCAGGACAGGCCATGGAGAAATGGGAGCCTTGCTACGCTGATGGGCGGGATGTAAATTGCCAACAGCCACTCTGGAGAAGTGTACGGTGTGTCCTGAAATATCTAAAAAACACAGCTTAGAGAGAATAGGGCCCTTCCATTCATGGGCGTATAAATTGGGAAAACTAAAAAGCAGCAAGACAGAGGCACCCCGAAGATTAGGGCTGCTCTGTTGACAACAACCTCCACTTTATTACACCTTAAATATCCCAGGAAAGAGAAAAATGGATAAAGAAGTTGTGGTCCGTATGTACAATGGAATATCACTCAGCCATGAAATCAATCTTAAAATGCTTGTAGCAGCATGATGAATGGATTGAGGTACGACGATTCTAAGTGAAATAAGTCACACAGAAAAAGACACTTATCATAATCTAACACTTATAGAGGGAATGTGAAAATCCCTACACTTGAACTGAATTACAAAACAGAACAGAGTCACACATTTAGAAAACACACTATGGCTGCTGAACGGGAAAGGTGAGGTGGGGTGATGCATAAAACAAGGGTTTCAAATTAGCTCAGATACCGTTCCATAAACCCAACATGTAATAGACAAGGCCTGCTCCTTGCTCAGTGAACTGGACTCAACACCCCCTATTCACCGCACAAGAATATATCTGACTAGTAAGAATCTTAAAACCTATGGATTGATATCTCTCTGTAAGTGAGTCAAGTGGGGGTAAAGCGGCATAAACACAGCAGTGAAAAGCAGCTAAACCCCATTATAAAAATAAATTACTTTTAAAATCCCATGAAACAAAGACAGTGAAAGAGAAATTCTTACAAAATTCGTTCAGGGGCTGTGATGCAACCTGAATTGACCATATGTAGACACACAGCTGGATGAGACATAAGGGTGGACACTCTTGGGGCTGAGAGGTTTGGTAAGGTTCGGTGAGCAAACACAGACCCTTTAAAGTAATACTGCGTGGTACCCATCCCATGGGTCCCAAATCTCCAGGTTCAAGGGCCTCTTCCTACATCGAAAACATGCATGAGAAACCCAGAAGTTGGTACACCGTGTGACCGGGAAAGGTTTCTAAAACGCACCTCATTTCTCATCTCCTTGTGCTCGGGGTGGCCATTACAGCCGCTTTACTAGCAATCTCCCTCCTTGGAGAATCAGCAGCACCTTTAACCTCCTGTTCCGTACAGCTTGCAATTTGTCCTGAGGAGGAACAGAAGGAGGGGGAACCAATGAGAGACTAGCTCTAGGTGTTGGGACAGGCACAGGTCACTCTATTTTCCCATCAGGAGGAAGAATTAACCACAGGCTCAGCCTGCCCCCCCGGAACCAGAATAGGGCCTGAAGCAGTCCTGCGCTTTTGCGGCCAGCTCCCAAAAAAGCGAGTGGAAAAACGGAGCTCAGGGGCACTGCAATTCACAAACCTGCAGAGGTATAAATGATAACTCTCATCCCCAAATATATTGAGGGAAGGCAACGAAGAGGATTTGAAAGCAAGGCAGAATTGCAGGAAACAGATTTCAGGAGGTACATTCGAATCGCCTTTAAAGCACATGAAAAGCGGCAAAACGTCGACAATGTTGCCCTTGGCCAAAAAGGGCGTATGCGTTTTTTCCTGAATATATTCAGGAAAAAACGCATACGCCCTTTTTGGCCAACCAAGCAACCTGGAAAGGCAAATCAGCGCTACAAAGAAGTCTCGTTTCCCATCGGTCAAAATGGTCATGCTGAAAAAAGTGTCAAAACCAGAAATGCAGGACAGGCCATGGAGAAATGGGAGCCTTGCTACGCTGATGGGCGGGATGTAAGTTGCCAACAGCCACTCTGGAGAAGTGTACGGTGTGTCCTGAAATATCTAAAAAACACAGCTTAGAGAGAATAGGGCCCTTCCATTCATGGGCGTATAAATTGGGAAAACTAAAAAGCAGCAAGACAGAGGCACCCCGAAGATTAGGGCTGCTCTGTTGACAACAACCTCCACTTTATTACACCTTAAATATCCCAGGAAAGAGAAAAATGGATAAAGAAGTTGTGGTCCGTATGTACAATGGAATATCACTCAGCCATGAAATCAATCTTATAATGCTAGTAGCAGCATGATGAATGGATTTAGGTACGACGATTCTAAGTGAAATAAGTCACACAGAAAAAGACACTTATCATAATCTAACACTTATAGAGGGAATGTGAAAATCCCTACACTTGAACTGAATTACAAAACAGAACAGAGTCACACATTTAGAAAACACACTATGGCTGCTGAACGGGAAAGGTGAGGTGGGGTGATGCATAAAACAAGGGTTTCAAATTAGCTCAGATACCGTTCCATAAACCCAACATGTAATAGACAAGGCCTGCTCCTTGCTCAGTGAACTGGACTCAACACCCCCTATTCACCGCACAAGAATATATCTGACTAGTAAGAATCTTAAAACCTATGGATTGATATCTCTCTGTAAGTGAGTCAAGTGGGGGTAAAGCGGCATAAACACAGCAGTGAAAAGCAGCTAAACCCCATTATAAAAATAAATTACTTTTAAAAACCCATGAAACAAAGACAGTGAAAGAGAAATTCTTACAAAATTCGTTCAGGGGCTGTGATGCAACCTGAATTGACCATATGTAGACACACAGCTGGATGAGACATAAGGGTGGACACTCTTGGGGCTGAGAGGTTTGGTAAGGTTCGGTGAGCAAACACAGACCCTTTAAAGTAATACTGCGTGGTACCCATCCCATGGGTCCCAAATCTCCAGGTTCAAGGGCCTCTTCCTACATCGAAAACATGCATGAGAAACCCAGAAGTTGGTACACCGTGTGACCGGGAAAGGTTTCTAAAACGCACCTCATTTCTCATCTCCTTGTGCTCGGGGTGGCCATTACAGCCGCTTTACTAGCAATCTCCCTCCTTGGAGAATCAGCAGCACCTTTAACCTCCTGTTCCGTACAGCTTGCAATTTGTCCTGAGGAGGAACAGAAGGAGGGGGAACCAATGAGAGACTAGCTCTAGGTGTTGGGACAGGCACAGGTCACTCTATTTTCCCATCAGGAGGAAGAATTAACCACAGGCTCAGCCTGCCCCCCCGGAACCAGAATAGGGCCTGAAGCAGTCCTGCGCTTTTGCGGCCAGCTCCCAAAAAAGCGAGTGGAAAAACGGAGCTCAGGGGCACTGCAATTCACAAACCTGCAGAGGTATAAATGATAACTCTCATCCCCAAATATATTGAGGGAAGGCAACGAAGAGGATTTGAAAGCAAGGCAGAATTGCAGGAAACAGATTTCAGGAGGTACATTCGAATCGCCTTTAAAGCACATGAAAAGCGGCAAAACGTCGACAATGTTGCCCTTGGCCAAAAAGGGCGTATGCGTTTTTTCCTGAATATATTCAGGAAAAAACGCATACGCCCTTTTTGGCCAACCAAGCAACCTGGAAAGGCAAATCAGCGCTACAAAGAAGTCTCGTTTCCCATCGGTCAAAATGGTCATGCTGAAAAAAGTGTCAAAACCAGAAATGCAGGACAGGCCATGGAGAAATGGGAGCCTTGCTACGCTGATGGGCGGGATGTAAATTGCCAACAGCCACTCTGGAGAAGTGTACGGTGTGTCCTGAAATATCTAAAAAACACAGCTTAGAGAGAATAGGGCCCTTCCATTCATGGGCGTATAAATTGGGAAAACTAAAAAGCAGCAAGACAGAGGCACCCCGAAGATTAGGGCTGCTCTGTTGACAACAACCTCCACTTTATTACACCTTAAATATCCCAGGAAAGAGAAAAATGGATAAAGAAGTTGTGGTCCGTATGTACAATGGAATATCACTCAGCCATGAAATCAATCTTATAATGCTAGTAGCAGCATGATGAATGGATTGAGGTACGACGATTCTAAGTGAAATAAGTCACACAGAAAAAGACACTTATCATAATCTAACACTTATAGAGGGAATGTGAAAATCCCTACACTTGAACTGAATTACAAAACAGAACAGAGTCACACATTTAGAAAACACACTATGGCTGCTGAACGGGAAAGGTGAGGTGGGGTGATGCATAAAACAAGGGTTTCAAATTAGCTCAGATACCGTTCCATAAACCCAACATGTAATAGACAAGGCCTGCTCCTTGCTCAGTGAACTGGACTCAACACCCCCTATTCACCGCACAAGAATATATCTGACTAGTAAGAATCTTAAAACCTATGGATTGATATCTCTCTGTAAGTGAGTCAAGTGGGTGTAAAGCGGCATAAACACAGCAGTGAAAAGCAGCTAAACCCCATTATAAAAGTAAATTACTTTTAAAATCCCATGAAACAAAGACAGTGAAAGAGAAATTCTTACAAAATTCGTTCAGGGGCTGTGATGCAACCTGAATTGACCATATGTAGACACACAGCTGGATGAGACATAAGGGTGGACACTCTTGGGGCTGAGAGGTTTGGTAAGGTTCGGTGAGCAAACACAGACCCTTTAAAGTAATACTGCGTGGTACCCATCCCATGGGTCCCAAATCTCCAGGTTCAAGGGCCTCTTCCTACATCGAAAACATGCATGAGAAACCCAGAAGTTGGTACACCGTGTGACCGGGAAAGGTTTCTAAAACGCACCTCATTTCTCATCTCCTTGTGCTCGGGGTGGCCATTACAGCCGCTTTACTAGCAATCTCCCTCCTTGGAGAATCAGCAGCACCTTTAACCTCCTGTTCCGTACAGCTTGCAATTTGTCCTGAGGAGGAACAGAAGGAGGGGGAACCAATGAGAGACTAGCTCTAGGTGTTGGGACAGGCACAGGTCACTCTATTTTCCCATCAGGAGGAAGAATTAACCACAGGCTCAGCCTGCCCCCCCGGAACCAGAATAGGGCCTGAAGCAGTCCTGCGCTTTTGTGGCCAGCTCCCAAAAAAGCGAGTGGAAAAACGGAGCTCAGGGGCACTGCAATTCACAAACCTGCAGAGTTATAAATGATAACTCTCATCCCCAAATATATTGAGGGAAGGCAACGAAGAGGATTTGAAAGCAAGGCAGAATTGCAGGAAACAGATTTCAGGAGGTACATTCGAATCGCCTTTAAAGCACATGAAAAGCGGCAAAACGTCGACAATGTTGCCCTTGGCCAAAAAGGGCGTATGCGTTTTTTCCTGAATATATTCAGGAAAAAACGCATACGCCCTTTTTGGCCAACCAAGCAACCTGGAAAGGCAAATCAGCGCTACAAAGAAGTCTCGTTTCCCATCGGTCAAAATGGTCATGCTGAAAAAAGTGTCAAAACCAGAAATGCAGGACAGGCCATGGAGAAATGGGAGCCTTGCTACGCTGATGGGCGGGATGTAAATTGCCAACAGCCACTCTGGAGAAGTGTACGGTGTGTCCTGAAATATCTAAAAAACACAGCTTAGAGAGAATAGGGCCCTTCCATTCATGGGCGTATAAATTGGGAAAACTAAAAAGCAGCAAGACAGAGGCACCCCGAAGATTAGGGCTGCTCTGTTGACAACAACCTCCACTTTATTACACCTTAAATATCCCAGGAAAGAGAAAAATGGATAAAGAAGTTGTGGTCCGTATGTACAATGGAATATCACTCAGCCATGAAATCAATCTTATAATGCTAGTAGCAGCATGATGAATGGATTGAGGTACGACGATTCTAAGTGAAATAAGTCACACAGAAAAAGACACTTATCATAATCTAACACTTATAGAGGGAATGTGAAAATCCCTACACTTGAACTGAATTACAAAACAGAACAGAGTCACACATTTAGAAAACACACTATGGCTGCTGAACGGGAAAGGTGAGGTGGGGTGATGCATAAAACAAGGGTTTCAAATTAGCTCAGATACCGTTCCATAAACCCAACATGTAATAGACAAGGCCTGCTCCTTGCTCAGTGAACTGGACTCAACACCCCCTATTCACCGCACAAGAATATATCTGACTAGTAAGAATCTTAAAACCTATGGATTGATATCTCTCTGTAAGTGAGTCAAGTGGGTGTAAAGCGGCATAAACACAGCAGTGAAAAGCAGCTAAACCCCATTATAAAAATAAATTACTTTTAAAATCCCATGAAACAAAGACAGTGAAAGAGAAATTCTTACAAAATTCGTTCAGGGGCTGTGATGCAACCTGAATTGACCATATGTAGACACACAGCTGGATGAGACATAAGGGTGGACACTCTTGGGGCTGAGAGGTTTGGTAAGGTTCGGTGAGCAAACACAGACCCTTTAAAGTAATACTGCGTGGTACCCATCCCATGGGTCCCAAATCTCCAGGTTCAAGGGCCTCTTCCTACATCGAAAACATGCATGAGAAACCCAGAAGTTGGTACACCGTGTGACCGGGAAAGGTTTCTAAAACGCACCTCATTTCTCATCTCCTTGTGCTCGGGGTGGCCATTACAGCCGCTTTACTAGCAATCTCCCTCCTTGGAGAATCAGCAGCACCTTTAACCTCCTGTTCCGTACAGCTTGCAATTTGTCCTGAGGAGGAACAGAAGGAGGGGGAACCAATGAGAGACTAGCTCTAGGTGTTGGGACAGGCACAGGTCACTCTATTTTCCCATCAGGAAGAAGAATTAACCACAGGCTCAGCCTGCCCCCCCGGAACCAGAATAGGGCCTGAAGCAGTCCTGCGCTTTTGTGGCCAGCTCCCAAAAAAGCGAGTGGAAAAACGGAGCTCAGGGGCACTGCAATTCACAAACCTGCAGAGGTATAAATGATAACTCTCATCCCCAAATATATTGAGGGAAGGCAATGAAGAGGATTTGAAAGCAAGGCAGAATTGCAGGAAACACATTTCAGGAGGTACATTCGAATCGCCTTTAAAGCACATGAAAAGCGGCAAAACGTCGACAATGTTGCCCTTGGCCAAAAAGGGCGTATGCGTTTTTTCCTGAATATATTCAGGAAAAAACGCATACGCCCTTTTTGGCCAACCAAGCAACCTGGAAAGGCAAATCAGCGCTACAAAGAAGTCTCGTTTCCCATCGGTCAAAATGGTCATGCTGAAAAAAGTGTCAAAACCAGAAATGCAGGACAGGCCATGGAGAAATGGGAGCCTTGCTACGCTGATGGGCGGGATGTAAATTGCCAACAGCCACTCTGGAGAAGTGTACGGTGTGTCCTGAAATATCTAAAAAACACAGCTTAGAGAGAATAGGGCCCTTCCATTCATGGGCGTATAAATTGGGAAAACTAAAA
>NW_026778030.1:0-54022 GCF_028023285.1 Balaenoptera ricei
TCTAAACCGAGCCCTAACCCTATCACTAACCCTAACCCTAACCCTAACGCATACCCTACGCCGTACCCGCACCCCTCCCCGAACCCGTACCCTAAGCCATACCCTAAGCCTAACCCTAAGCCTAACCCTAACCCTAGGCTACCCTTGACTGCTTCTGCCTCCAATAGATTTCCTAAGCACTAGTGTTTTAAGAAACAGCTTAAAAAGAGAATCCTAATGTGATTTCTTTATAATGGGTGTGTTCCTTATCTTATCCCAGTGTCTAAACTCTTCTCCATGGCTGGACCCCCAAATAATATTCCTTTACGTGCTAAGGAGTGTCTAGAGAGTGGGATAGGTTTAATAACTACCCTAACCCTAACACGTACCCTAACCCTAACCCCTACCCTAACCCTAACACGTACCCTAATCCTAACCCGTACCCTAAACCGAGCCCTAACCCTAACACTAACCCTAACCCTAACCCATACCCTACGCCATACCCGCACCCCTCCCCGAACCTGTATCCTAAGCCGTACCCTAAGCCTAACCCTAAGCCTAACCCTAACCCTAGGCTACCCTTGACTGCTTCTGCCTCCAATAGATTTCCTAAGCACTAGTGTTTTAAGGAACAGCATAAAAAGAGAATCCTAATGTGATTTCTTTATAATGGGTGTGTTCCTTATCTTATCCTAGTGTCTAAACTCTTCTCCATGGCTGGACCCCCAAATAATATTCCTTTACGTGCTAAGGGGTATCTAGAGAGTGGGATAGGTTTAATAACTACCCTAACCCTAACGCGTACCCTAACCCTAACCCCTACCCTAACCCTAACACGTACCCTAATCCTAACCCGTACCCTAAACCGAGCCCTAACACTAACACTAACCCTAACCCTAACCCTAACCCATACCCTACGCCGTACCCGCACCCCTCCCCGAACCCGTACCCTAAGCCGTACCCTAAGCCTTACCCTAAGCCTAACCCTAACCCTAGGCTACCCTTGTTTGCTTCTGCCTCCAATAGATTTCCTAAGCACTAATGTTTTAAGGAACAGCTTAAAAAGAGAATCCTAATGTGATTTCCTTATAATGGGTGTGTTCCTTATCTTATCCCAGTGTCTAAACTCTTCTGCATGGCTGGAGCCCCAAATAATATTCCTTTACGTGCTAAGGGGTGTCTAGAGAGTGGGATAGGTTTAATAACTACCCTAACACTAACACGTACCCTAACCCTAACCCCTACCCTAACCCTAACACGTACCCTATTCCTAACCCGTAACCTAAACCGAGCCCTAACCCTAACACTAACCCTAACCCTAACCCTAACCCATACCCTACGCCGTACCCGCACCCCTCCCCGAACCCGTACCCTAAGCCGTACCCTAAGCCTAACCCTAAGCCTAACACTAACCCTAGGCTACCCTTGACTGCTTCTGCCTCCAATAGATTTCCTAAGCACTAGTGTTTTAAGAAACAGCTTAAAAAGAGAATCCTAATGTGATTTCTTTGTAATGGGTGTGTTCCTTATCTTATCCCAGTGTCTAAACTCTTCTCCATGGCTGGACCCCCAAATAATATTCCTTTACGTGCTAAGGGGTATCCAGAGAGTGGGATAGGTTTAATAACTACCCTAACCCTAATGCGTACCCTAACCCTAAACCCTACCCTAAACCTAACACGTACCCTAATTCTAACCCGTACCCTAAACCGAGCCCTAACCCTATCACTAACCCTAACCCTAACCCTAACCCATACCCTACGCCGTACCCGCACCCCTCCCCGAATCCGTACCCTAAGCCGTACCCTAACACTAACCCTAAGCCTAACCCTAACCCTAGGCTACCCTTGAATGCTTCTGCCTCCAATAGATTTCCTAAGCACTAGTGTTTTAAGGAACAGCTTAAAAAGAGAATCCTAATGTGATTTCTTTATAATGGGTGTGTTCCTTATCTTATCCCAGTGTCTAAACTCTTCTCCATGGCTGGACCCCCAAATAATATTCCTTTACGTGCTAAGGGGTATCTAGAGAGTGGGATAGGTTTAATAACTACCCTAACCCTAACGCGTACCCTAACCCTAACCCCTACCCTAACCCTAACACGTACCCTAATCCTAACCCGTACCCTAAACCGAACCCTAACCCTAACACTAACCCTAACCCTAACCCTAACCCATACCCTACGCCGTACCCGCACCCCTCCCCGAACCCGTACCCTAAGCCGTACCCTAAGCCTAACCCTAAGCCTAACCCTAACCCTAGGCTACCCTTGACTGCTTCTGCCTCCAATAGATTTCCTAAGCACTAGTGTTTTAAGGAACAGCTTAAAAAGAGAATCCTAATGTGATTTCTTTATAATGGGTGTGTTCCTGATCTTATCCCAGTGTCTAAACTCTTCTCCATGGCTGGAGCCCCAAATAATATAGCTTTACGTGCTAAGGAGTGTCTAGACAGTGGGATAGGTTTAATAACTACCCTAACCCTAACACGTACCCTAACCCTAACCCCTACCCTAACCCTAACACGTACCCTATTCCTAACCCGTACCCTAAACCGAGCCCTAACCCTATCACTAACCCTAACCCTAACCCTAATCCATACCCTACGCCGTACCCGCACTCCTCCCCGAACCCGCACCCTAAGCCGTACCCTAAGCCTAACCCTAAGCCTAACCCTAACCCTAGGCTACCCTTGACTGCTTCTGCCTCCAATAGATTTTCTAAGCACTAGTGTTTTAAGGAACAGCATAAAAAGAGAATCCTAATGTGATTTCTTTATAATGGGTGTGTTCCTTATCTTATCCTAGTGTCTAAACTCTTCTCCATGGCTGGACCCCCAAATAATATTCCTTTACGTGCTAAGGGGTATCTAGAGAGTGGGATAGGTTTAATAACTACCCTAACCCTAATGCGTACCCTAACCCTAAACCCTACCCTAACCCTAACACGTACCCTAATTCTAACCCGTACCCTAAACCGAGTCCTAACCCTATCACTAACCCTAACCCTAACCCTAACCCATACCCTACGCCGTACCCGCACCCCTCCCCGAATCCGTACCCTAAGCCGTACCCTAACACTAACCCTAAGCCTAACCCTAACCCTAGGCTACCCTTGAATGCTTCTGCCTCCAATAGATTTCCTAAGCACTAGTGTTTTAAGGAACAGCTTAAAAAGAGAATCCTAATGTGATTTCTTTATAATGGGTGTGTTCCGTATCTTATCCTAGTGTCTAAACTCTTCTCCATGGCTGGACCCCCAAATAATATTCCTTTACGTGCTAAGGGGTATCTAGAGAGTGGGATAGGTTTAATAACTACCCTAACCCTAACGCGTACCCTAACCCTAACCCCTACCCTAACCCTAACACGTACCCTAATCCTAAACCGTACCCTAAACCGAGCCCTAACCCTAACACTAACCCTAACCCTAACCCATACCCTCCGCCGTACCCGCACCCCTCCCCGAACCCGTACCCTAAGCCGTACCCTAAGCCTAACCCTAAGCCTAACCCTAACCCTAGGCTACCCTTGACTGCTTCTGCATCCAGTAGATTTCCTAAGCACTAGTGTTTTAAGGAACAGCTTAAAAAGAGAATCCTAATGTGATTTCTTTATAATGGGTGTGTTCCTTACCTTATCCCAGTGTCTAAACTCTTCTCCATGGCTGGAACCCCAAATAATATTCCTTTACGTGCTAAGGGGTATCTAGAGAGTGGGATAGGTTTAATAACTACCCTAACCCTAACGCGTACCCTAATCCTAACCCCTACCCTAACCCTAACACGTACCCTAATCCTAACCCGTACCCTAAACCGAGCCCTAACCCTATCACTAACCCTAACCCTAACCCTAACGCATACCCTACGCCGTACCCGCACCCCTCCCCGAACCCGTACCCTAAGCCATACCCTAAGCCTAACCCTAAGCCTAACCCTAACCCTAGGCTACCCTTGACTGCTTCTGCCTCCAATAGATTTCCTAAGCACTAGTGTTTTAAGAAACAGCTTAAAAAGAGAATCCTAATGTGATTTCTTTATAATGGGTGTGTTCCTTATCTTATCCCAGTGTCTAAACTCTTCTCCATGGCTGGACCCCCAAATAATATTCCTTTACGTGCTAAGGAGTGTCTAGAGAGTGGGATAGGTTTAATAACTACCCTAACCCTAACACGTACCCTAACCCTAACCCCTACCCTAACCCTAACACGTACCCTAATCCTAACCCGTACCCTAAACCGAGCCCTAACCCTAACACTAACCCTAACCCTAACCCATACCCTACGCCATACCCGCACCCCTCCCCGAACCTGTATCCTAAGCCGTACCCTAAGCCTAACCCTAAGCCTAACCCTAACCCTAGGCTACCCTTGACTGCTTCTGCCTCCAATAGATTTCCTAAGCACTAGTGTTTTAAGGAACAGCATAAAAAGAGAATCCTAATGTGATTTCTTTATAATGGGTGTGTTCCTTATCTTATCCTAGTGTCTAAACTCTTCTCCATGGCTGGACCCCCAAATAATATTCCTTTACGTGCTAAGGGGTATCTAGAGAGTGGGATAGGTTTAATAACTACCCTAACCCTAACGCGTACCCTAACCCTAACCCCTACCCTAACCCTAACACGTACCCTAATCCTAACCCGTACCCTAAACCGAGCCCTAACACTAACACTAACCCTAACCCTAACCCTAACCCATACCCTACGCCGTACCCGCACCCCTCCCCGAACCCGTACCCTAAGCCGTACCCTAAGCCTTACCCTAAGCCTAACCCTAACCCTAGGCTACCCTTGTTTGCTTCTGCCTCCAATAGATTTCCTAAGCACTAATGTTTTAAGGAACAGCTTAAAAAGAGAATCCTAATGTGATTTCTTTATAATGGGTGTGTTCCTTATCTTATCCCAGTGTCTAAACTCTTCTGCATGGCTGGAGCCCCAAATAATATTCCTTTACGTGCTAAGGGGTGTCTAGAGAGTGGGATAGGTTTAATAACTACCCTAACACTAACACGTACCCTAACCCTAACCCCTACCCTAACCCTAACACGTACCCTATTCCTAACCCGTAACCTAAACCGAGCCCTAACCCTAACACTAACCCTAACCCTAACCCTAACCCATACCCTACGCCGTACCCGCACCCCTCCCCGAACCCGTACCCTAAGCCGTACCCTAAGCCTAACCCTAAGCCTAACCCTAACCCTAGGCTACCCTTGACTGCTTCTGCCTCCAATAGATTTCCTAAGCACTAGTGTTTTAAGAAACAGCTTAAAAAGAGAATCCTAATGTGATTTCTTTGTAATGGGTGTGTTCCTTATCTTATCCCAGTGTCTAAACTCTTCTCCATGGCTGGACCCCCAAATAATATTCCTTTACGTGCTAAGGGGTATCCAGAGAGTGGGATAGGTTTAATAACTACCCTAACCCTAATGCGTACCCTAACCCTAAACCCTACCCTAACCCTAACACGTACCCTAATTCTAACCCGTACCCTAAACCGAGCCCTAACCCTATCACTAACCCTAACCCTAACCCTAACCCATACCCTACGCCGTACCCGCACCCCTCCCCGAATCCGTACCCTAAGCCGTACCCTAACACTAACCCTAAGCCTAACCCTAACCCTAGGCTACCCTTGAATGCTTCTGCCTCCAATAGATTTCCTAAGCACTAGTGTTTTAAGGAACAGCTTAAAAAGAGAATCCTAATGTGATTTCTTTATAATGGGTGTGTTCCGTATCTTATCCTAGTGTCTAAACTCTTCTCCATGGCTGGACCCCCAAATAATATTCCTTTACGTGCTAAGGGGTATCTAGAGAGTGGGATAGGTTTAATAACTACCCTAACCCTAACGCGTACCCTAACCCTAACCCCTACCCTAACCCTAACACGTACCCTAATCCTAACCCGTACCCTAAACCGAGCCCTAACCCTAACACTAACCCTAACCCTAACCCTAACCCATACCCTACGCCGTACCCGCACCCCTCCCCGAACCCATACCCTAAGCCGTACCCTAAGCCTAACCCTAAGCCTAACCCTAACCCTAGGCTACCCTTGACTGCTTCTGCCTCCAATAGATTTCCTAAGCACTAGTGTTTTAAGGAACAGCTTAAAAAGAGAATCCTAATGTGATTTCTTTATAATGGGTGTGTTCCTTATCTTATCCCAGTGTCTAAATTCTTCTCCATGGCTGGAGCCCCAAATAATATACCTTTACGTGCTAAGGGGTGTCTAGAGAGTGGGATAGGTTTAATAACTACCCTAACCCTAACACGTACCCTAACCCTAACCCCTACCCTAACCCTAACACGTACCCTATTCCTAACCCGTACCCTAAACCGAGCCCTAACCCTAACACTAACCCTAACCCTAACCCTAACCCATACCCTACGCCGTACCCGCACCCCTCCCCGAACCCGTACCCTAAGCCGTACCCTAAACCTTACCCTAAGCCTAAACCTAACACTAGGCTACCCTTGACTGCTTCTGCCTCCAATAGATTTCCTAAGCACTAGTGTTTTAAGGAACAGCTTAAAAAGAGAATCCTAATGTGATTTCTTTATAATGGGTGTGTTCCTTATCTTATCCCAGTGTCTAAACTCTTCTCCATGGCTGGACCCCCAAATAATATTCCTTTACGTGCTAAGGGGTACCTAGATAGTTGGATAGGCTTAATAACTACCCTAACCCTAACGCGTACCCTAACCCTAACCCCTACCCTAACCCTAACACGTACCCTAATCCTAACCCGTACCCTAAACCGAGACCTAACCCTATCACTAACACTAACCCTAACCCTAACCCATACCCTACGCCGTACCCGCACCCCTCCCCGAATCCGTACCCTAAGCCGTACCCTAACACTAACCCTAAGCCTAACCCTAACCCTAGGCTACCCTTGAATGCTTCTGCCTCCAATTGATTTCCTAAGCACTAGTGTTTTAAGGAACAGCTTAAAAAGAGAATCCTAATGTGATTTCTTTATAATGGGTGTGTTCCTTATCTTATCCCAGTGTCTAAACTCTTCTCCATGGCTGGACCCCCAAATAATATTCCTTTACGTGCTAAGGGGTATCTAGAGAGTGGGATAGGTTTAATAACTACCCTAACCCTAACGCGTACCCTAACCCTAACCCCTACCCTAACCCTAACACGTACCCTAATCCTAAACCGTACCCTAAACCGAGCCCTAACCCTAACACTAACCCTAACCCTAACCCTAACCCATACCCTCCGCCGTACCCGCACCCCTCCCCGAACCCGTACCCTAAGCCGTACCCTAAGCCTAACCCTAAGCCTAACCCTAACCCTAGGCTACCCTTGACTGCTTCTGCATCCAGTAGATTTCCTAAGCACTAGTGTTTTAAGGAACAGCTTAAAAAGAGAATCCTAATGTGATTTCTTTATAATGGGTGTGTTCCTTACCTTATCCCAGTGTCTAAACTCTTCTCCATGGCTGGAACCCCAAATAATATTCCTTTACGTGCTAAGGGGTATCTAGAGAGTGGGATAGGTTTAATAACTACCCTAACCCTAACGCGTACCCTAATCCTAACCCCTACCCTAACCCTAACACGTACCCTAATCCTAACCCGTACCCTAAACCGAGCCCTAACCCTATCACTAACCCTAACCCTAACCCTAACGCATACCCTACGCCGTACCCGCACCCCTCCCCGAACCCGTACCCTAAGCCATACCCTAAGCCTAACCCTAAGCCTAACCCTAACCCTAGGCTACCCTTGACTGCTTCTGCCTCCAATAGATTTCCTAAGCACTAGTGTTTTAAGAAACAGCTTAAAAAGAGAATCCTAATGTGATTTCTTTATAATGGGTGTGTTCCTTATCTTATCCCAGTGTCTAAACTCTTCTCCATGGCTGGACCCCCAAATAATATTCCTTTACGTGCTAAGGAGTGTCTAGAGAGTGGGATAGGTTTAATAACTACCCTAACCCTAACACGTACCCTAACCCTAACCCCTACCCTAACCCTAACACGTACCCTAATCCTAACCCGTACCCTAAACCGAGCCCTAACCCTAACACTAACCCTAACCCTAACCCATACCCTACGCCATACCCGCACCCCTCCCCGAACCTGTATCCTAAGCCGTACCCTAAGCCTAACCCTAAGCCTAACCCTAACCCTAGGCTACCCTTGAAAGCTTCTGCCTCCAATAGATTTCCTAAGCACTAGTGTTTTAAGGAACAGCATAAAAAGAGAATCCTAATGTGATTTCTTTATAATGGGTGTGTTCCTTATCTTATCCTAGTGTCTAAACTCTTCTCCATGGCTGGACCCCCAAATAATATTCCTTTACGTGCTAAGGGGTATCTAGAGAGTGGGATAGGTTTAATAACTACCCTAACCCTAACGCGTACCCTAACCCTAACCCCTACCCTAACCCTAACACGTACCCTAATCCTAACCCGTACCCTAAACCGAGCCCTAACACTAACACTAACCCTAACCCTAACCCTAACCCATACCCTACGCCGTACCCGCACCCCTCCCCGAACCCGTACCCTAAGCCGTACCCTAAGCCTTACCCTAAGCCTAACCCTAACCCTAGGCTACCCTTGTTTGCTTCTGCCTCCAATAGATTTCCTAAGCACTAATGTTTTAAGGAACAGCTTAAAAAGAGAATCCTAATGTGATTTCTTTATAATGGGTGTGTTCCTTATCTTATCCCAGTGTCTAAACTCTTCTGCATGGCTGGAGCCCCAAATAATATTCCTTTACGTGCTAAGGGGTGTCTAGAGAGTGGGATAGGTTTAATAACTACCCTAACACTAACACGTACCCTAACCCTAACCCCTACCCTAACCCTAACACGTACCCTATTCCTAACCCGTAACCTAAACCGAGCCCTAACCCTAACACTAACCCTAACCCTAACCCTAACCCATACCCTACGCCGTACCCGCACCCCTCCCCGAACCCGTACCCTAAGCCGTACCCTAAGCCTAACCCTAAGCCTAACCCTAACCCTAGGCTACCCTTGACTGCTTCTGCCTCCAATAGATTTCCTAAGCACTAGTGTTTTAAGAAACAGCTTAAAAAGAGAATCCTAATGTGATTTCTTTGTAATGGGTGTGTTCCTTATCTTATCCCAGTGTCTAAACTCTTCTCCATGGCTGCACCCCCAAATAATATTCCTTTACGTGCTAAGGGGTATCCAGAGAGTGGGATAGGTTTAATAACTACCCTAACCCTAATGCGTACCCTAACCCTAAACCCTACCCTAACCCTAACACGTACCCTAATTCTAACCCGTACCCTAAACCGAGCCCTAACCCTATCACTAACCCTAACCCTAACCCTAACCCATACCCTACGCCGTACCCGCACCCCTCCCCGAATCCGTACCCTAAGCCGTACCCTAACACTAACCCTAAGCCTAACCCTAACCCTAGGCTACCCTTGAATGCTTCTGCCTCCAATAGATTTCCTAAGCACTAGTGTTTTAAGGAACAGCTTAAAAAGAGAATCCTAATGTGATTTCTTTATAATGGGTGTGTTCCGTATCTTATCCTAGTGTCTAAACTCTTCTCCATGGCTGGACCCCCAAATAATATTCCTTTACGTGCTAAGGGGTATCTAGAGAGTGGGATAGGTTTAATAACTACCCTAACCCTAACGCGTACCCTAACCCTAACCCCTACCCTAACCCTAACACGTACCCTAATCCTAACCCGTACCCTAAACCGAACCCTAACCCTAACACTAACCCTAACCCTAACCCTAACCCATACCCTACGCCGTACCCGCACCCCTCCCCGAACCCGTACCCTAAGCCGTACCCTAAGCCTAACCCTAAGCCTAACCCTAACCCTAGGCTACCCTTGACTGCTTCTGCCTCCAATAGATTTCCTAAGCACTAGTGTTTTAAGGAACAGCTTAAAAAGAGAATCCTAATGTGATTTCTTTATAATGGGTGTGTTCCTGATCTTATCCCAGTGTCTAAACTCTTCTCCATGGCTGGAGCCCCAAATAATATAGCTTTACGTGCTAAGGAGTGTCTAGACAGTGGGATAGGTTTAATAACTACCCTAACCCTAACACGTACCCTAACCCTAACACCTACCCTAACCCTAACACGTACCCTATTCCTAACCCGTACCCCAAACCGAGCCCTAACCCTATCACTAACCCTAACCCTAACCCTAATCCATACCCTACGCCGTACCCGCACCCCTCCCCGAACCCGCACCCTAAGCCGTACCCTAAGCCTAACCCTAAGCCTAACCCTAACCCTAGGCTACCCTTGACTGCTTCTGCCTCCAATAGATTTCCTAAGCACTAGTGTTTTAAGGAACAGCATAAAAAGAGAATCCTAATGTGATTTCTTTATAATGGGTGTGTTCCTTATCTTATCCTAGTGTCTAAACTCTTCTCCATGGCTGGACCCCCAAATAATATTCCTTTACGTGCTAAGGGGTATCTAGAGAGTGGGATAGGTTTAATAACTACCCTAACCCTAACGCGTACCCTAACCCTAACCCCTACCCTAACCCTAACACGTACCCTAATCCTAACCCGTACCCTAAACCGAGCCCTAACCCTAACACTAACCCTAACCCTAACCCTAACCCATACCCTACGCCGTACCCGCACCCCTCCCCGAACCCATACCCTAAGCCGTACCCTAAGCCTAACCCTAAGCCTAACCCTAACCCTAGGCTACCCTTGACTGCTTCTGCCTCCAATAGATTTCCTAAGCACTAGTGTTTTAAGGAACAGCTTAAAAAGAGAATCCTAATGTGATTTCTTTATAATGGGTGTGTTCCTTATCTTATCCCAGTGTCTAAATTCTCCATGGCTGGAGCCCCAAATAATATACCTTTACGTGCTAAGGGGTGTCTAGAGAGTGGGATAGGTTTAATAACTACCCTAACCCTAACACGTACCCTAACCCTAACCCCTACCCTAACCCTAACACGTACCCTATTCCTAACCCGTACCCTAAACCGAGCCCTAACCCTAACACTAACCCTAACCCTAACCCTAACCCATACCCTACGCCGTACCCGCACCCCTCCCCGAACCCGTACCCTAAGCCGTACCCTAAACCTTACCCTAAGCCTAAACCTAACACTAGGCTACCCTTGACTGCTTCTGCCTCCAATAGATTTCCTAAGCACTAGTGTTTTAAGGAACAGCTTAAAAAGAGAATCCTAATGTGATTTCTTTATAATGGGTGTGTTCCTTATCTTATCCCAGTGTCTAAACTCTTCTCCATGGCTGGACCCCCAAATAATATTCCTTTACGTGCTAAGGGGTACCTAGATAGTTGGATAGGCTTAATAACTACCCTAACCCTAACGCGTACCCTAACCCTAACCCCTACCCTAACCCTAACACGTACCCTAATCCTAACCCGTACCCTAAACCGAGACCTAACCCTATCACTAACACTAACCCTAACCCTAACCCATACCCTACGCCGTACCCGCACCCCTCCCCGAATCCGTACCCTAAGCCGTACCCTAACACTAACCCTAAGCCTAACCCTAACCCTAGGCTACCCTTGAATGCTTCTGCCTCCAATTGATTTCCTAAGCACTAGTGTTTTAAGGAACAGCTTAAAAAGAGAATCCTAATGTGATTTCTTTATAATGGGTGTGTTCCTTATCTTATCCCAGTGTCTAAACTCTTCTCCATGGCTGGACCCCCAAATAATATTCCTTTACGAGCTAAGGGGTATCTAGAGAGTGGGATAGGTTTAATAACTACCCTAACCCTAACGCGTACCCTAACCCTAACCCCTACCCTAACCCTAACACGTACCCTAATCCTAAACCGTACCCTAAACCGAGCCCTAACCCTAACACTAACCCTAACCCTAACCCTAACCCATACCCTCCGCCGTACCCGCACCCCTCCCCGAACCCGTACCCTAAGCCGTACCCTAAGCCTAACCCTAAGCCTAACCCTAACCCTAGGCTACCCTTGACTGCTTCTGCATCCAGTAGATTTCCTAAGCACTAGTGTTTTAAGGAACAGCTTAAAAAGAGAATCCTAATGTGATTTCTTTATAATGGGTGTGTTCCTTACCTTATCCCAGTGTCTAAACTCTTCTCCATGGCTGGAACCCCAAATAATATTCCTTTACGTGCTAAGGGGTATCTAGAGAGTGGGATAGGTTTAATAACTACCCTAACCCTAACGCGTACCCTAATCCTAACCCCTACCCTAACCCTAACACGTACCCTAATCCTAACCCGTACCCTAAACCGAGCCCTAACCCTATCACTAACCCTAACCCTAACCCTAACGCATACCCTACGCCGTACCCGCACCCCTCCCCGAACCCGTACCCTAAGCCATACCCTAAGCCTAACCCTAAGCCTAACCCTAACCCTAGGCTACCCTTGACTGCTTCTGCCTCCAATAGATTTCCTAAGCACTAGTGTTTTAAGAAACAGCTTAAAAAGAGAATCCTAATGTGATTTCTTTATAATGGGTGTGTTCCTTATCTTATCCCAGTGTCTAAACTCTTCTCCATGGCTGGACCCCCAAATAATATTCCTTTACGTGCTAAGGAGTGTCTAGAGAGTGGGATAGGTTTAATAACTACCCTAACCCTAACACGTACCCTAACCCTAACCCCTACCCTAACCCTAACACGTACCCTAATCCTAACCCGTACCCTAAACCGAGCCCTAACCCTAACACTAACCCTAACCCTAACCCATACCCTACGCCATACCCGCACCCCTCCCCGAACCTGTATCCTAAGCCGTACCCTAAGCCTAACCCTAAGCCTAACCCTAACCCTAGGCTACCCTTGACTGCTTCTGCCTCCAATAGATTTCCTAAGCACTAGTGTTTTAAGGAACAGCATAAAAAGAGAATCCTAATGTGATTTCTTTATAATGGGTGTGTTCCTTATCTTATCCTAGTGTCTAAACTCTTCTCCATGGCTGGACCCCCAAATAATATTCCTTTACGTGCTAAGGGGTATCTAGAGAGTGGGATAGGTTTAATAACTACCCTAACCCTAACGCGTACCCTAACCCTAACCCCTACCCTAACCCTAACACGTACCCTAATCCTAACCCGTACCCTAAACCGAGCCCTAACACTAACACTAACCCTAACCCTAACCCTAACCCATACCCTACGCCGTACCCGCACCCCTCCCCGAACCCGTACCCTAAGCCGTACCCTAAGCCTTACCCTAAGCCTAACCCTAACCCTAGGCTACCCTTGTTTGCTTCTGCCTCCAATAGATTTCCTAAGCACTAATGTTTTAAGGAACAGCTTAAAAAGAGAATCCTAATGTGATTTCTTTATAATGGGTGTGTTCCTTATCTTATCCCAGTGTCTAAACTCTTCTGCATGGCTGGAGCCCCAAATAATATTCCTTTACGTGCTAAGGGGTGTCTAGAGAGTGGGATAGGTTTAATAACTACCCTAACACTAACACGTACCCTAACCCTAACCCCTACCCTAACCCTAACACGTACCCTATTCCTAACCCGTAACCTAAACCGAGCCCTAACCCTAACACTAACCCTAACCCTAACCCTAACCCATACCCTACGCCGTACCCGCACCCCTCCCCGAACCCGTACCCTAAGCCGTACCCTAAGCCTAACCCTAAGCCTAACCCTAACCCTAGGCTACCCTTGACTGCTTCTGCCTCCAATAGATTTCCTAAGCACTAGTGTTTTAAGAAACAGCTTAAAAAGAGAATCCTAATGTGATTTCTTTGTAATGGGTGTGTTCCTTATCTTATCCCAGTGTCTAAACTCTTCTCCATGGCTGCACCCCCAAATAATATTCCTTTACGTGCTAAGGGGTATCCAGAGAGTGGGATAGGTTTAATAACTACCCTAACCCTAATGCGTACCCTAACCCTAAACCCTACCCTAACCCTAACACGTACCCTAATTCTAACCCGTACCCTAAACCGAGCCCTAACCCTATCACTAACCCTAACCCTAACCCTAACCCATACCCTACGCCGTACCCGCACCCCTCCCCGAATCCGTACCCTAAGCCGTACCGTAACACTAACCCTAAGCCTAACCCTAACCCTAGGCTACCCTTGAATGCTTCTGCCTCCAATAGATTTCCTAAGCACTAGTGTTTTAAGGAACAGCTTAAAAAGAGAATCCTAATGTGATTTCTTTATAATGGGTGTGTTCCTTATCTTATCCCAGTGTCTAAACTCTTCTCCATGCCTGGACCCCCAAATAATATTCCTTTACGTGCTAAGGGGTATCTAGAGAGTGGGATAGGTTTAATAACTACCCTAACCCTAACGCGTACCCTAACCCTAACCCCTACCCTAACCCTAACACGTACCCTAATCCTAACCCGTACCCTAAACCGAACCCTAACCCTAACACTAACCCTAACCCTAACCCTAACCCATACCCTACGCCGTACCCGCACCCCTCCCCGAACCCGTACCCTAAGCCGTACCCTAAGCCTAACCCTAAGCCTAACCCTAACCCTAGGCTACCCTTGACTGCTTCTGCCTCCAATAGATTTCCTAAGCACTAGTGTTTTAAGGAACAGCTTAAAAAGAGAATCCTAATGTGATTTCTTTATAATGGGTGTGTTCCTGATCTTATCCCAGTGTCTAAACTCTTCTCCATGGCTGGAGCCCCAAATAATATAGCTTTACGTGCTAAGGAGTGTCTAGACAGTGGGATAGGTTTAATAACTACCCTAACCCTAACACGTACCCTAACCCTAACCCCTACCCTAACCCTAACACGTACCCTATTCCTAACCCGTACCCCAAACCGAGCCCTAACCCTATCACTAACCCTAACCCTAACCCTAATCCATACCCTACGCCGTACCCGCACTCCTCCCCGAACCCGCACCCTAAGCCGTACCCTAAGCCTAACCCTAAGCCTAACCCTAACCCTAGGCTACCCTTGACTGCTTCTGCCTCCAATAGATTTTCTAAGCACTAGTGTTTTAAGGAACAGCATAAAAAGAGAATCCTAATGTGATTTCTTTATAATGGGTGTGTTCCTTATCTTATCCTAGTGTCTAAACTCTTCTCCATGGCTGGACCCCCAAATAATATTCCTTTACGTGCTAAGGGGTATCTAGAGAGTGGGATAGGTTTAATAACTACCCTAACCCTAATGCGTACCCTAACCCTAAACCCTACCCTAACCCTAACACGTACCCTAATTCTAACCCGTACCCTAAACCGAGTCCTAACCCTATCACTAACCCTAACCCTAACCCTAACCCATACCCTACGCCGTACCCGCACCCCTCCCCGAATCCGTACCCTAAGCCGTACCCTAACACTAACCCTAAGCCTAACCCTAACCCTAGGCTACCCTTGAATGCTTCTGCCTCCAATAGATTTCCTAAGCACTAGTGTTTTAAGGAACAGCTTAAAAAGAGAATCCTAATGTGATTTCTTTATAATGGGTGTGTTCCGTATCTTATCCTAGTGTCTAAACTCTTCTCCATGGCTGGACCCCCAAATAATATTCCTTTACGTGCTAAGGGGTATCTAGAGAGTGGGATAGGTTTAATAACTACCCTAACCCTAACGCGTACCCTAACCCTAACCCCTACCCTAACCCTAACACGTACCCTAATCCTAAACCGTACCCTAAACCGAGCCCTAACCCTAACACTAACCCTAACCCTAACCCATACCCTCCGCCGTACCCGCACCCCTCCCCGAACCCGTACCCTAAGCCGTACCCTAAGCCTAACCCTAAGCCTAACCCTAACCCTAGGCTACCCTTGACTGCTTCTGCATCCAGTAGATTTCCTAAGCACTAGTGTTTTAAGGAACAGCTTAAAAAGAGAATCCTAATGTGATTTCTTTATAATGGGTGTGTTCCTTACCTTATCCCAGTGTCTAAACTCTTCTCCATGGCTGGAACCCCAAATAATATTCCTTTACGTGCTAAGGGGTATCTAGAGAGTGGGATAGGTTTAATAACTACCCTAACCCTAACGCGTACCCTAATCCTAACCCCTACCCTAACCCTAACACGTACCCTAATCCTAACCCGTACCCTAAACCGAGCCCTAACCCTATCACTAACCCTAACCCTAACCCTAACGCATACCCTACGCCGTACCCGCACCCCTCCCCGAACCCGTACCCTAAGCCATACCCTAAGCCTAACCCTAAGCCTAACCCTAACCCTAGGCTACCCTTGACTGCTTCTGCCTCCAATAGATTTCCTAAGCACTAGTGTTTTAAGAAACAGCTTAAAAAGAGAATCCTAATGTGATTTCTTTATAATGGGTGTGTTCCTTATCTTATCCCAGTGTCTAAACTCTTCTCCATGGCTGGACCCCCAAATAATATTCCTTTACGTGCTAAGGAGTGTCTAGAGAGTGGGATAGGTTTAATAACTACCCTAACCCTAACACGTACCCTAACCCTAACCCCTACCCTAACCCTAACACGTACCCTAATCCTAACCCGTACCCTAAACCGAGCCCTAACCCTAACACTAACCCTAACCCTAACCCATACCCTACGCCATACCCGCACCCCTCCCCGAACCTGTATCCTAAGCCGTACCCTAAGCCTAACCCTAAGCCTAACCCTAACCCTAGGCTACCCTTGACTGCTTCTGCCTCCAATAGATTTCCTAAGCACTAGTGTTTTAAGGAACAGCATAAAAAGAGAATCCTAATGTGATTTCTTTATAATGGGTGTGTTCCTTATCTTATCCTAGTGTCTAAACTCTTCTCCATGGCTGGACCCCCAAATAATATTCCTTTACGTGCTAAGGGGTATCTAGAGAGTGGGATAGGTTTAATAACTACCCTAACCCTAACGCGTACCCTAACCCTAACCCCTACCCTAACCCTAACACGTACCCTAATCCTAACCCGTACCCTAAACCGAGCCCTAACACTAACACTAACCCTAACCCTAACCCTAACCCATACCCTACGCCGTACCCGCACCCCTCCCCGAACCCGTACCCTAAGCCGTACCCTAAGCCTTACCCTAAGCCTAACCCTAACCCTAGGCTACCCTTGTTTGCTTCTGCCTCCAATAGATTTCCTAAGCACTAATGTTTTAAGGAACAGCTTAAAAAGAGAATCCTAATGTGATTTCTTTATAATGGGTGTGTTCCTTATCTTATCCCAGTGTCTAAACTCTTCTGCATGGCTGGAGCCCCAAATAATATTCCTTTACGTGCTAAGGGGTGTCTAGAGAGTGGGATAGGTTTAATAACTACCCTAACACTAACACGTACCCTAACCCTAACCCCTACCCTAACCCTAACACGTACCCTATTCCTAACCCGTAACCTAAACCGAGCCCTAACCCTAACACTAACCCTAACCCTAACCCTAACCCATACCCTACGCCGTACCCGCACCCCTCCCCGAACCCGTACCCTAAGCCGTACCCTAAGCCTAACCCTAAGCCTAACCCTAACCCTAGGCTACCCTTGACTGCTTCTGCCTCCAATAGATTTCCTAAGCACTAGTGTTTTAAGAAACAGCTTAAAAAGAGAATCCTAATGTGATTTCTTTGTAATGGGTGTGTTCCTTATCTTATCCCAGTGTCTAAACTCTTCTCCATGGCTGGACCCCCAAATAATATTCCTTTACGTGGTAAGGGGTATCCAGAGAGTGGGATAGGTTTAATAACTACCCTAACCCTAATGCGTACCCTAACCCTAAACCCTACCCTAACCCTAACACGTACCCTAATTCTAACCCGTACCCTAAACCGAGCCCTAACCCTATCACTAACCCTAACCCTAACCCTAACCCATACCCTACGCCGTACCCGCACCCCTCCCCGAATCCGTACCCTAAGCCGTACCCTAACACTAACCCTAAGCCTAACCCTAACCCTAGGCTACCCTTGAATGCTTCTGCCTCCAATAGATTTCCTAAGCACTAGTGTTTTAAGGAACAGCTTAAAAAGAGAATCCTAATGTGATTTCTTTATAATGGGTGTGTTCCGTATCTTATCCTAGTGTCTAAACTCTTCTCCATGGCTGGACCCCCAAATAATATTCCTTTACGTGCTAAGGGGTATCCAGAGAGTGGGATAGGTTTAATAACTACCCTAACCCTAACGCGTACCCTAACCCTAACCCCTACCCTAACCCTAACACGTACCCTAATCTTAACCCGTACCCTAAACCGAACCCTAACCCTAACACTAACCCTAACCCTAACCCTAACCCATACCCTACGCCGTACCCGCACCCCTCCCCGAACCCGTACCCTAAGCCGTACCCTAAGCCTAACCCTAAGCCTAACCCTAACCCTAGGCTACCCTTGACTGCTTCTGCCTCCAATAGATTTCCTAAGCACTAGTGTTTTAAGGAACAGCTTAAAAAGAGAATCCTAATGTGATTTCTTTATAATGGGTGTGTTCCTTATCTTATCCCAGTGTCTAAATTCTTCTCCATGGCTGGAGCCCCAAATAATATACCTTTACGTGCTAAGGGGTGTCTAGAGAGTGGGATAGGTTTAATAACTACCCTAACCCTAACACGTACCCTAACCCTAACCCCTACCCTAACCCTAACACGTACCCTATTCCTAACCCGTACCCTAAACCGAGCCCTAACCCTAACACTAACCCTAACCCTAACCCTAACCCATACCCTACGCCGTACCCGCACCCCTCCCCGAACCCGTACCCTAAGCCGTACCCTAAACCTTACCCTAAGCCTAAACCTAACACTAGGCTACCCTTGACTGCTTCTGCCTCCAATAGATTTCCTAAGCACTAGTGTTTTAAGGAACAGCTTAAAAAGAGAATCCTAATGTGATTTCTTTATAATGGGTGTGTTCCTTATCTTATCCCAGTGTCTAAACTCTTCTCCATGGCTGGACCCCCAAATAATATTCCTTTACGTGCTAAGGGGTACCTAGATAGTTGGATAGGCTTAATAACTACCCTAACCCTAACGCGTACCCTAACCCTAACCCCTACCCTAACCCTAACACGTACCCTAATCCTAACCCGTACCCTAAACCGAGACCTAACCCTATCACTAACACTAACCCTAACCCTAACCCATACTCTACGCCGTACCCGCACCCCTACCCGAACCCGTATCCTAAGCCGTACCCTAACCCTAACCCTAAGCCTAACCCTAACCCTAGGCTACCCTTGACTGCTTCTGCCTCCAATAGATTTCCTAAGCACTAGTGTTTTAAGGAAGAGCTTAAAAAGAGAATCCTAATGTGATTTCTTTATAATGGGTGTGTTCCTTATCTTATCCTAGTGTCTAAACTCTTCTCCATGGCTGGACCCCCAAATAATATTACTTTACGTGCTAAGGGGTATCTAGAGAGTGGGATAGGTTTAATAACTACCCTAACCCTAACGCATACCCTAACCCTAACCCCTACCCTAACCCTAACAAGTACCCTAATCCTAACCCGTACCCTAAACCGAGCCCTAACCCTAACACTAACCCTAACCCTAACCCTAACCCATACCCTACGCCGTACCCGAAACCCTCCCCGAACCCGTACCCTAAGCCGTACCCTAAGCCTAACCCTAAGCCTAACCCTAACCCTAGGCTACCCTTGACTGCTTCTGCCTCCAATAGATTTCCTAAGCACTAGTGTTTTAAGGAACAGCTTAAAAAGAGAATCCTAATGTGATTTCTTTGTAATGGGTGTGTTCCTTATCTTATCCCAGTGTCTAAACTCTTCTCCTTGGCTGGACCCCCAAATAATATAGCTTTACGTGCTAAGGAGTGTCTAGACAGTGGGATAGGTTTAATAACTACCCTAACCCTAACGCGTACCCTAACCCTAACCCCTACCGTAACCCTAACACGTACCCTAATCCTAACCCGTACCCTAAACCGAGCCCTAACCCTAACACTAACCCTAACCCTAACCCTAACCCATACCCTACGCCGTACCCGCACCCCTCCCCGAACCCGTATCCTAAGCCGTACCCTAAGCCTAACCCTAAGCCTAACCCTAACCCTAGGCTACCCTTGACTGCTTCTGCCTCCAATAGATTTCCTAAGCACTAGTGTTTTAAGGAACAGCATAAAAAGAGAATCCTAATGTGATTTCTTTATAATGGGTGTGTTCCTTATCTTATCCCAGTGTCTAAACTCTTCTCCATGGCTGGACCCCCAAATAATATTCCTTTATGTGCTAAGGGGTATCTAGGGAGTGGGATAGGTTTAATAACTACCCTAACCCTAACGCGTACCCTAACCCTAACCCCTACCCTAACCCTAACACGTACCCTAATCCTAACCCGTACCCTAAACCGAGCCCTAACCCTAACACTAACCCTAACCCTAACCCTAACCCATACCCTATGCCGTACCCGCACCCCTCCCCGAACCCGTACCCTAAGCCGTACCCTAAGCCTAACCCTAAGCCTAACCCTAACCCTAGGCTACCCTTGACTGCTTCTGCCTCCAATAGATTTCCTAAGCACTAGTGTTTTAAGGAACAGCTTAAAAAGAGAATCCTAATGTGATTTCTTTGTAATGGGTGTGGTCCTTATCCCAGTGTCTAAACTCTTCTCCATGGCTGGACCCCCAAATAATATTCCTTTACGTGCTAAGGAGTGTCTAGAGAGTGGGATAGGTTTAATAACTACCCTAACCCTAACACGTACCCTAACCCTAACCCCTACCCTAACCCTAACACGTACCCTAATCCTAACCCGTACCCTAAACCGAGCCCTAACCCTAACACTAACCCTAACCCTAACCCTAACCCATACCATACGCCGTACCCGCACCCCTCCCCGAACCCGTATCCTAAGCCGTACCCTAAGCCTAACCCTAAGCCTAACCCTAACCCTAGGCTACCCTTGACTGCTTCTGCCTCCAATAGATTTCCTAAGCACTAGTGTTTTAAGGAACAGCATAAAAAGAGAATCCTAATGTGATTTCTTTATAATGGGTGTATTCCTTATCTTATCCTAGTGTCTAAACTCTTCTCCATGGCTGGAGCCCCAAATAATATTCCTTTACGTGCTAAGGGGTATCTAGAGAGTGGGATAGGTTTAATAACTACCCTAACCCTAACGCGTACCCTAACCCTAACCCCTACCCTAACCCTAACACGTACCCTAATCCTAACCCGTACCCTAAACCGAGCCCTAACCCTAACACTAACCCTAACCCTAACCCTAACCCATACCCTACGCCGTACCCGCACCCCTCCCCGAACCCGTACCCTAAGCCGTATCCTAAGCCTAACCCTAAGCCTAACCCTAACCCTAGGCTACCCTTGACTGCTTCTGCCTCCAATAGATTTCCTAAGCACTAGTGTTTTAAGAAACAGCTTAAAAAGAGAATCCTAATGTGATTTCTTTATAATGGGTGTGTTCCTTATCTTATCCCAGTGTCTAAACTCTTCTCCATGGCTGGACCCCCAAATAATATTCCTTTACGTGCTAAGGGGTATCTAGAGAGTGGGATAGGTTTAATAACTACGCTAACCCTAACGCGTACCCTAACCCTAAACCCTACCCTAACCCTAACACGTACCCTAATCCTAACCCGTACCCTAAACCGAGCCCTAACCCTATCACTAACCCTAACCCTAACCCTAACCCATACCCTACGCCGTACACGCACCCCTCCCCGAATCCGTACCCTAAGCCGTACCCTAACACTAACCCTAAGCCTAACCCTAACCCTAGGCTACCCTTGAATGCTTCTGCCTCCAATAGATTTCCTAAGCACTAGTGTTTTAAGGAACAGCTTAAAAAGAGAATCCTAATGTGATTTCTTTATAATGGGTGTGTTCCGTATCTTATCCTAGTGTCTAAACTCTTCTCCATAGCTGGACCCCCAAATAATATTCCTTTACGTGCTAAGGGGTATCTAGAGAGTGGGATAGGTTTAATAACTACCCTAACCCTAACGCGTACCCTAACCCTAACCCCTACCCTAACCCTAACACGTACCCTAATCGTAACCCGTACCCTAAACCGAGCCCTAACCCTAACACTAACCCTAACCCTAACCCTAACCCATACCCTACGCCGTACCCGCACCCCTCCCCGAACCCGTACCCTAAGCCGTACCCTAAGCCTAACCCTAAGCCTAACCCTAACCCTAGGCTACCCTTGACTGCTTCTGCCGCCAATAGATTTCCTAAGCACTAGTGTTTTAAGGAACAGCTTAAAAAGAGAATCCTAATGTGATTTCTTTATAATGGGTGTGTTCCTTATCTTATCCCAGTGTCTAAACTCTTCTCAATGGCTGGAGCCCCAAATAATATAGCTTTACGTGCTAAGGAGTGTCTAGACAGTGGGATAGGTTTAATAACTACCCTAACCCTAACACGTACCCTAACCCTAACCCCTACCCTAACCCTAACACGTACCCTATTCCTAACCCGTACCCTAAACCGAGCCCTAACCCTATCACTAACCCTAACCCTAACCCATACCCTACGCCGTACCCGCACCCCTCCCCGAACCCGCACCCTAAGCCGTACCCTAAGCCTAACCCTAAGCCTAACCCTAACCCTAGGCTACCCTTGACTGCTTCTGCCTCCAATAGATTTCCTAAGCACTAGTGTTTTAAGGAACAGCATAAAAAGAGAATCCTAATGTGATTTCTTTATAATGGGTGTGTTCCTTAACTTATCCTAGTGTCTAAACTCTTCTCCATGGCTGGACCCCCAAATAATATTCCTTTACGTGCTAAGGGGTATCTAGAGAGTGGGATAGGTTTAATAACTACCCTAACCCTAATGCGTACCCTAACCCTAAACCCTACCCTAACCCTAACACGTACCCTAATTCTAACCCGTACCCTAAACCGAGTCCTAACCCTATCACTAACCCTAACCCTAACCCTAACCCATACCCTACGCCGTACCCGCACCCCTCCCCGAATCCGTACCCTAAGCCGTACCCTAACACTAACCCTAAGCCTAACCCTAACCCTAGGCTACCCTTGAATGCTTCTGCCTCCAATAGATTTCCTAAGCACTAGTGTTTTAAGGAACAGCTTAAAAAGAGAATCCTAATGTGATTTCTTTATAATGGGTGTGTTCCGTATCTTATCCTAGTGTCTAAACTCTTCTCCATGGCTGGACCCCCAAATAATATTCCTTTACGTGCTAAGGGGTATCTAGAGAGTGGGATAGGTTTAATAACTACCCTAACCCTAACGCGTACCCTAACCCTAACCCCTACCCTAACCCTAACACGTACCCTAATCCTAACCCGTACCCTAAACCGAGCCCTAACCCTAACACTAACCCTAACCCTAACCCTAACCCATACCCTACGCCGTACCCGCACCCCTCCCCGAACCCGTACCCTAAGCCGTACCCTAAGCCTAACCCTAAGCCTAACCCTAACCCTAGGCTACCCTTGACTGCTTCTGCCTCCAATAGATTTCCTAAGCACTAGTGTTTTAAGGAACAGCTTAAAAAGAGAATCCTAATGTGATTTCTTTATAATGGGTGTGTTCCTTATGTTATCCCAGTGTCTAAATTCTTCTCCATGGCTGGAGCCCCAAATAATATACCTTTACGTGCTAAGGGGTGTCTAGAGAGTGGGATAGGTTTAATAACTACCCTAACCCTAACACGTACCCTAACCCTAACCCCTACCCTAACCCTAACACGTACCCTATTCCTAACCCGTACCCTAAACCGAGCCCTAACCCTAACACTAACCCTAACCCTAACCCTAACCCATACCCTACGCCGTACCCGCACCCCTCCCCGAACCCGTACCCTAAGCCGTACCCTAAACCTTACCCTAAGCCTAAACCTAACACTAGGCTACCCTTGACTGCTTCTGCCTCCAATAGATTTCCTAAGCACTAGTGTTTTAAGGAACAGCTTAAAAAGAGAATCCTAATGTGATTTCTTTATAATGGGTGTGTTCCTTATCTTATCCCAGTGTCTAAACTCTTCTCCATGGCTGGACCCCCAAATAATATTCCTTTACGTGCTAAGGGGTACCTAGAGAGTTGGATAGGCTTAATAACTACCCTAACCCTAACGCGTACCCTAACCCTAACCCCTACCCTAACCCTAACACGTACCCTAATCCTAACCCGTACCCTAAACCGAGACCTAACCCTATCACTAACACTAACCCTAACCCTAACCCATACTCTACGCCGTACCCGCACCCCTACCCGAACCCGTATCCTAAGCCGTACCCTAACCCTAACCCTAAGCCTAACCCTAACCCTAGGCTACCCTTGACTGCTTCTGCCTCCAATAGATTTCCTAAGCACTAGTGTTTTAAGGAAGAGCTTAAAAAGAGAATCCTAATGTGATTTCTTTATAATGGGTGTGTTCCTTATCTTATCCTAGTGTCTAAACTCTTCTCCATGGCTGGACCCCCAAATAATATTCCTTTACGTGCTAAGGGGTATCTAGAGAGTGGGATAGGTTTAATAACTACCCTAACCCTAACGCGTACCCTAACCCTAACCCCTACCCTAACCCTAACAAGTACCCTAATCCTAACCCGTACCCTAGACCGAGCCCTAACCCTAACACTAACCCTAACCCTAACCCTAACCCATACCCTACGCCGTACCCGAAACCCTCCCCGAACCCGTACCCTAAGCCGTACCCTAAGCCTAACCCTAAGCCTAACCCTAACCCTAGGCTACCCTTGACTGCTTCTGCCTCCAATAGATTTCCTAAGCACTAGTGTTTTAAGGAACAGCTTAAAAAGAGAATCCTAATGTGATTTCTTTGTAATGGGTGTGTTCCTTATCTTATCCCAGTGTCTAAACTCTTCTCCATGGCTGGACCCCCAAATAATATTCCTTTACGTGCTAAGGAGTGTCTAGAGAGTGGGATAGGTTTAATAACTACCCTAACCCTAACGTGTACCCTAACCCTAACCCCTACCCTAACCCTAACACGTACCCTAATCCTAACCCGTACCCTAAACCGAGCCCTAACCCTAACACTAACCCTAACCCTAACCCTAACCCATACCCTACGCCGTACCCGCACCCCTCCCCGAACCCGTATCCTAAGCCGTACCCTAAGCCTAACCCTAAGCCTAACCCTAACCCTAGGCTACCCTTGACTGCTTCTGCCTCCAATAGATTTCCTAAGCACTAGTGTTTTAAGGAACAGCATAAAAAGAGAATCCTAATGTGATTTCTTTATAATGGGTGTGTTCCTTATCTTATCCTAGTGTCTAAACTCTTCTCCATGGCTGGACCCCCAAATAATATTCCTTTACGTGCTAAGGGGTATCTAGAGAGTGGGATAGGTTTAATAACTACCCTAACCCTAACGCGTACCCTAACCCTAACCCCTACCCTAACCCTAACACGTACCCTAATCCTAACCCGTACCCTAAACCGAGCCCTAACCCTAACACTAACCCTAACCCTAACCCTAACCCATACCCTACGCCGTACCCGCACCCCTCCCCGAACCCGTACCCTAAGCCGTACCCTAAGCCTAACCCTAAGCCTAACCCTAACCCTAGGCTACCCTTGACTGCTTCTGCCTCCAATAGATTTCCTAAGCACTAGTGTTTTAAGAAACAGCTTAAAAAGAGAATCTTAATGTGATTTCTTTATAATGGGTGTGTTCCTTATCTTATCCCAGTGTCTAAACTCTTCTCCATGGCTGGACCCCCAAATAATATTCCTTTACGTGCTAAGGGGTATCTAGAGAGTGGGATAGGTTTAATAACTACCCTAACCCTAACGCGTACCCTAACCCTAAACCCTACCCTAACCCTAACACGTACCCTAATCCTAACCCGTACCCTAAACCGAGCCCTAACCCTATCACTAACCCTAACCCTAACCCTAACCCATACCCTACGCCGTACCCGCACCCCTCCCCGAACCCGTACCCTAAGCCGTACCCTAAACCTTACCCTAAGCCTAAACCTAACACTAGGCTACCCTTGACTGCTTCTGCCTCCAATAGATTTCCTAAGCACTAGTGTTTTAAGGAACAGCTTAAAAAGAGAATCCTAATGTGATTTCTTTATAATGGGTGTGTTCCTTATCTTATCCCAGTGTCTAAACTCTTCTCCATGGCTGGACCCCCAAATAATATTCCTTTACGTGCTAAGGGGTACCTAGATAGTTGGATAGGCTTAATAACTACCCTAACCCTAACGCGTACCCTAACCCTAACCCCTACCCTAACCCTAACACGTACCCTAATCCTAACCCGTACCCTAAACCGAGACCTAACCCTATCACTAACACTAACCCTAACCCTAACCCATACTCTACGCCGTACCCGCACCCCTACCCGAACCCGTATCCTAAGCCGTACCCTAACCCTAACCCTAAGCCTAACCCTAACCCTAGGCTACCCTTGACTGCTTCTGCCTCCAATAGATTTCCTAAGCACTAGTGTTTTAAGGAAGAGCTTAAAAAGAGAATCCTAATGTGATTTCTTTATAATGGGTGTGTTCCTTATCTTATCCTAGTGTCTAAACTCTTCTCCATGGCTGGACCCCCAAATAATATTCCTTTACGTGCTAAGGGGTATCTAGAGAGTGGGATAGGTTTAATAACTACCCTAACCCTAACGCATACCCTAACCCTAACCCCTACCCTAACCCTAACAAGTACCCTAATCCTAACCCGTACCCTAAACCGAGCCCTAACCCTAACACTAACCCTAACCCTAACCCTAACCCATACCCTACGCCGTACCCGAAACCCTCCCCGAACCCGTACCCTAAGCCGTACCCTAAGCCTAACCCTAAGCCTAACCCTAACCCTAGGCTACCCTTGACTGCTTCTGCCTCCAATAGATTTCCTAAGCACTAGTGTTTTAAGGAACAGCTTAAAAAGAGAATCCTAATGTGATTTCTTTGTAATGGGTGTGTTCCTTATCTTATCCCAGTGTCTAAACTCTTCTCCATGGCTGGACCCCCAAATAATATTCCTTTACGTGCTAAGGGGTATCTAGAGAGTGGGATAGGTTTAATAACTACCCTAACCCTAACGCGTACCCTAACCCTAACCCCTACCCTAACCCTAACACGTACCCTAATCCTAACCCGTACCCTAAACCGAGCCCTAACCCTAACACTAACCCTAACCCTAACCCTAACCCATACCCTACGCCGTACCCGCACCCCTCCCCGAACCCGTACCCTAAGCCGTACCCTAAGCCTAACCCTAAGCCTAACCCTAACCCTAGGCTACCCTTGACTGCTTCTGCCTCCAATAGATTTCCTAAGCACTAGTGTTTTAAGGAACAGCTTAAAAAGAGAATCCTAATGTGATTTCTTTATAATGGGTGTGTTCCTTATGTTATCCCAGTGTCTAAATTCTTCTCCATGGCTGGAGCCCCAAATAATATACCTTTACGTGCTAAGGGGTGTCTAGAGAGTGGGATAGGTTTAATAACTACCCTAACCCTAACACGTACCCTAACCCTAACCCCTACCCTAACCCTAACACGTACCCTATTCCTAACCCGTACCCTAAACCGAGCCCTAACCCTAACACTAACCCTAACCCTAACCCTAACCCATACCCTACGCCGTACCCGCACCCCTCCCCGAACCCGTACCCTAAGCCGTACCCTAAACCTTACCCTAAGCCTAAACCTAACACTAGGCTACCCTTGACTGCTTCTGCCTCCAATAGATTTCCTAAGCACTAGTGTTTTAAGGAACAGCTTAAAAAGAGAATCCTAATGTGATTTCTTTATAATGGGTGTGTTCCTTATCTTATCCCAGTGTCTAAACTCTTCTCCATGGCTGGACCCCCAAATAATATTCCTTTACGTGCTAAGGGGTACCTAGAGAGTTGGATAGGCTTAATAACTACCCTAACCCTAACGCGTACCCTAACCCTAACCCCTACCCTAACCCTAACACGTACCCTAATCCTAACCCGTACCCTAAACCGAGACCTAACCCTATCACTAACACTAACCCTAACCCTAACCCATACTCTACGCCGTACCCGCACCCCTACCCGAACCCGTATCCTAAGCCGTACCCTAACCCTAACCCTAAGCCTAACCCTAACCCTAGGCTACCCTTGACTGCTTCTGCCTCCAATAGATTTCCTAAGCACTAGTGTTTTAAGGAAGAGCTTAAAAAGAGAATCCTAATGTGATTTCTTTATAATGGGTGTGTTCCTTATCTTATCCTAGTGTCTAAACTCTTCTCCATGGCTGGACCCCCAAATAATATTCCTTTACGTGCTAAGGGGTATCTAGAGAGTGGGATAGGTTTAATAACTACCCTAACCCTAACGCGTACCCTAACCCTAACCCCTACCCTAACCCTAACAAGTACCCTAATCCTAACCCGTACCCTAAACCGAGCCCTAACCCTAACACTAACCCTAACCCTAACCCTAACCCATACCCTACGCCGTACCCGAAACCCTCCCCGAACCCGTACCCTAAGCCGTACCCTAAGCCTAACCCTAAGCCTAACCCTAACCCTAGGCTACCCTTGACTGCTTCTGCCTCCAATAGATTTCCTAAGCACTAGTGTTTTAAGGAACAGCATAAAAAGAGAATCCTAATGTGATTTCTTTATAATGGGTGTGTTCCTTATCTTATCCTAGTGTCTAAACTCTTCTCCATGGCTGGACCCCCAAATAATATTCCTTTACGTGCTAAGGGGTATCTAGAGAGTGGGATAGGTTTAATAACTACCCTAACCCTAACGCGTACCCTAACCCTAACCCCTACCCTAACCCTAACACGTACCCTAATCCTAACCCGTACCCTAAACCGAGCCCTAACCCTAACACTAACCCTAACCCTAACCCTAACCCATACCCTACGCCGTACCCGCACCCCTCCCCGAACCCGTACCCTAAGCCGTACCCTAAGCCTAACCCTAAGCCTAACCCTAACCCTAGGCTACCCTTGACTGCTTCTGCCTCCAATAGATTTCCTAAGCACTAGTGTTTTAAGAAACAGCTTAAAAAGAGAATCTTAATGTGATTTCTTTATAATGGGTGTGTTCCTTATCTTATCCCAGTGTCTAAACTCTTCTCCATGGCTGGACCCCCAAATAATATTCCTTTACGTGCTAAGGGGTATCTAGAGAGTGGGATAGGTTTAATAACTACCCTAACCCTAACGCGTACCCTAACCCTAAACCCTACCCTAACCCTAACACGTACCCTAATCCTAACCCGTACCCTAAACCGAGCCCTAACCCTATCACTAACCCTAACCCTAACCCTAACCCATACCCTACGCCGTACCCGCACCCCTCCCCGAACCCGTACCCTAAGCCGTACCCTAAGCCTAACCCTAAGCCTAACCCTAACCCTAGGCTACCCTTGACTGCTTCTGCCTCCAATAGATTTCCTAAGCACTAGTGTTTTAAGGAACAGCTTAAAAAGAGAATCCTAATGTGATTTCTTTATAATGGGTGTGTTCCTTATCTTATCCCAGTGTCTAAACTCTTCTCCATGGTTGGAGCCCCAAATAATATAGCTTTACGTGCTAAGGAGTGTCTAGACAGTGGGATAGGTTTAATAACTACCCTAACCCTAACACGTACCCTAACCCTAACCCCTACCCTAACCCTAACACGTACCCTATTCCTAACCCGTACCCCAAACCGAGCCCTAACCCTATCACTAACCCTAACCCTAACCCTAATCCATACCCTACGCCGTACCCGCACCCCTCCCCGAACCCGCACCCTAAGCCGTACCCTAAGCCTAACCCTAAGCCTAACCCTAACCCTAGGCTACCCTTGACTGCTTCTGCCTCCAATAGATTTCCTAAGCACTAGTGTTTTAAGGAACAGCATAAAAAGAGAATCCTAATGTGATTTCTTTATAATGGGTGTGTTCCTTATCTTATCCTAGTGTCTAAACTCTTCTCCATGGCTGGACCCCCAAATAATATTCCTTTACGTGCTAAGGGGTATCTAGAGAGTGGGATAGGTTTAATAACTACCCTAACCCTAACGCGTACCCTAACCCTAACCCCTACCCTAACCCTAACACGTACCCTAATCCTAACCCGTACCCTAAACCGAGCCCTAACCCTAACACTAACCCTAACCCTAACCCTAACCCATACCCTACGCCGTACCCGCACCCCTCCCCGAACCCATACCCTAAGCCGTACCCTAAGCCTAACCCTAAGCCTAACCCTAACCCTAGGCTACCCTTGACTGCTTCTGCCTCCAATAGATTTCCTAAGCACTAGTGTTTTAAGGAACAGCTTAAAAAGAGAATCCTAATGTGATTTCTTTATAATGGGTGTGTTCCTTATCTTATCCCAGTGTCTAAATTCTTCTCCATGGCTGGAGCCCCAAATAATATACCTTTACGTGCTAAGGGGTGTCTAGAGAGTGGGATAGGTTTAATAACTACCCTAACCCTAACACGTACCCTAACCCTAACCCCTACCCTAACCCTAACACGTACCCTATTCCTAACCCGTACCCTAAACCGAGCCCTAACCCTAACACTAACCCTAACCCTAACCCTAACCCATACCCTACGCCGTACCCGCACCCCTCCCCGAACCCGTACCCTAAGCCGTACCCTAAACCTTACCCTAAGCCTAAACCTAACACTAGGCTACCCTTGACTGCTTCTGCCTCCAATAGATTTCCTAAGCACTAGTGTTTTAAGGAACAGCTTAAAAAGAGAATCCTAATGTGATTTCTTTATAATGGGTGTGTTCCTTATCTTATCCCAGTGTCTAAACTCTTCTCCATGGCTGGACCCCCAAATAATATTCCTTTACGTGCTAAGGGGTACCTAGATAGTTGGATAGGCTTAATAACTACCCTAACCCTAACGCGTACCCTAACCCTAACCCCTACCCTAACCCTAACACGTACCCTAATCCTAACCCGTACCCTAAACCGAGACCTAACCCTATCACTAACACTAACCCTAACCCTAACCCATACTCTACGCCGTACCCGCACCCCTACCCGAACCCGTATCCTAAGCCGTACCCTAACCCTAACCCTAAGCCTAACCCTAACCCTAGGCTACCCTTGACTGCTTCTGCCTCCAATAGATTTCCTAAGCACTAGTGTTTTAAGGAAGAGCTTAAAAAGAGAATCCTAATGTGATTTCTTTATAATGGGTGTGTTCCTTATCTTATCCTAGTGTCTAAACTCTTCTCCATGGCTGGACCCCCAAATAATATTCCTTTACGTGCTAAGGGGTATCTAGAGAGTGGGATAGGTTTAATAACTACCCTAACCCTAACGCATACCCTAACCCTAACCCCTACCCTAACCCTAACAAGTACCCTAATCCTAACCCGTACCCTAAACCGAGCCCTAACCCTAACACTAACCCTAACCCTAACCCTAACCCATACCCTACGCCGTACCAGAAACCCTCCCCGAACCCGTACCCTAAGCCGTACCCTAAGCCTAACCCTAAGCCTAACCCTAACCCTAGGCTACCCTTGACTGCTTCTGCCTCCAATAGATTTCCTAAGCACTAGTGTTTTAAGGAACAGCTTAAAAAGAGAATCCTAATGTGATTTCTTTGTAATGGGTGTGTTCCTTATCTTATCCCAGTGTCTAAACTCTTCTCCATGGCTGGACCCCCAAATAATATTCCTTTACGTGCTAAGGGGTATCTAGAGAGTGGGATAGGTTTAATAACTACCCTAACCCTAACGCGTACCCTAACCCTAACCCCTACCCTAACCCTAACACGTACCCTAATCCTAACCCGTACCCTAAACCGAGCCCTAACCCTAACACTAACCCTAACCCTAACCCTAACCCATACCCTACGCCGTACCCGCACCCCTCCCCGAACCCGTACCCTAAGCCGTACCCTAAGCCTAACCCTAAGCCTAACCCTAACCCTAGGCTACCCTTGACTGCTTCTGCCTCCAATAGATTTCCTAAGCACTAGTGTTTTAAGGAACAGCTTAAAAAGAGAATCCTAATGTGATTTCTTTATAATGGGTGTGTTCCTTATGTTATCCCAGTGTCTAAATTCTTCTCCATGGCTGGAGCCCCAAATAATATACCTTTACGTGCTAAGGGGTGTCTAGAGAGTGGGATAGGTTTAATAACTACCCTAACCCTAACACGTACCCTAACCCTAACCCCTACCCTAACCCTAACACGTACCCTATTCCTAACCCGTACCCTAAACCGAGCCCTAACCCTAACACTAACCCTAACCCTAACCCTAACCCATACCCTACGCCGTACCCGCACCCCTCCCCGAACCCGTACCCTAAGCCGTACCCTAAACCTTACCCTAAGCCTAAACCTAACACTAGGCTACCCTTGACTGCTTCTGCCTCCAATAGATTTCCTAAGCACTAGTGTTTTAAGGAACAGCTTAAAAAGAGAATCCTAATGTGATTTCTTTATAATGGGTGTGTTCCTTATCTTATCCCAGTGTCTAAACTCTTCTCCATGGCTGGACCCCCAAATAATATTCCTTTACGTGCTAAGGGGTACCTAGAGAGTTGGATAGGCTTAATAACTACCCTAACCCTAACGCGTACCCTAACCCTAACCCCTACCCTAACCCTAACACGTACCCTAATCCTAACCCGTACCCTAAACCGAGACCTAACCCTATCACTAACACTAACCCTAACCCTAACCCATACTCTACGCCGTACCCGCACCCCTACCCGAACCCGTATCCTAAGCCGTACCCTAACCCTAACCCTAAGCCTAACCCTAACCCTAGGCTACCCTTGACTGCTTCTGCCTCCAATAGATTTCCTAAGCACTAGTGTTTTAAGGAAGAGCTTAAAAAGAGAATCCTAATGTGATTTCTTTATAATGGGTGTGTTCCTTATCTTATCCTAGTGTCTAAACTCTTCTCCATGGCTGGACCCCCAAATAATATTCCTTTACGTGCTAAGGGGTATCTAGAGAGTGGGATAGGTTTAATAACTACCCTAACCCTAACGCGTACCCTAACCCTAACCCCTACCCTAACCCTAACAAGTACCCTAATCCTAACCCGTACCCTAAACCGAGCCCTAACCCTAACACTAACCCTAACCCTAACCCTAACCCATACCCTACGCCGTACCCGAAACCCTCCCCGAACCCGTACCCTAAGCCGTACCCTAAGCCTAACCCTAAGCCTAACCCTAACCCTAGGCTACCCTTGACTGCTTCTGCCTCCAATAGATTTCCTAAGCACTAGTGTTTTAAGGAACAGCATAAAAAGAGAATCCTAATGTGATTTCTTTATAATGGGTGTGTTCCTTATCTTATCCTAGTGTCTAAACTCTTCTCCATGGCTGGACCCCCAAATAATATTCCTTTACGTGCTAAGGGGTATCTAGAGAGTGGGATAGGTTTAATAACTACCCTAACCCTAACGCGTACCCTAACCCTAACCCCTACCCTAACCCTAACACGTACCCTAATCCTAACCCGTACCCTAAACCGAGCCCTAACCCTAACACTAACCCTAACCCTAACCCTAACCCATACCCTACGCCGTACCCGCACCCCTCCCCGAACCCGTACCCTAAGCCGTACCCTAAGCCTAACCCTAAGCCTAACCCTAACCCTAGGCTACCCTTGACTGCTTCTGCCTCCAATAGATTTCCTAAGCACTAGTGTTTTAAGAAACAGCTTAAAAAGAGAATCTTAATGTGATTTCTTTATAATGGGTGTGTTCCTTATCTTATCCCAGTGTCTAAACTCTTCTCCATGGCTGGACCCCCAAATAATATTCCTTTACGTGCTAAGGGGTATCTAGAGAGTGGGATAGGTTTAATAACTACCCTAACCCTAACGCGTACCCTAACCCTAAACCCTACCCTAACCCTAACACGTACCCTAATCCTAACCCGTACCCTAAACCGAGCCCTAACCCTATCACTAACCCTAACCCTAACCCTAACCCATACCCTACGCCGTACCCACACCCCTCCCCGAACCCGTACCCTAAGCCGTACCCTAAGCCTAACCCTAAGCCTAACCCTAACCCTAGGCTACCCTTGACTGCTTCTGCCTCCAATAGATTTCCTAAGCACTAGTGTTTTAAGGAACAGCTTAAAAAGAGAATCCTAATGTGATTTCTTTATAATGGGTGTGTTCCTTATCTTATCCCAGTGTCTAAACTCTTCTCCATGGTTGGAGCCCCAAATAATATAGCTTTACGTGCTAAGGAGTGTCTAGACAGTGGGATAGGTTTAATAACTACCCTAACCCTAACACGTACCCTAACCCTAACCCCTACCCTAACCCTAACACGTACCCTATTCCTAACCCGTACCCCAAACCGAGCCCTAACCCTATCACTAACCCTAACCCTAACCCTAATCCATACCCTACGCCGTACCCGCACCCCTCCCCGAACCCGCACCCTAAGCCGTACCCTAAGCCTAACCCTAAGCCTAACCCTAACCCTAGGCTACCCTTGACTGCTTCTGCCTCCAATAGATTTCCTAAGCACTAGTGTTTTAAGGAACAGCATAAAAAGAGAATCCTAATGTGATTTCTTTATAATGGGTGTGTTCCTTATCTTATCCTAGTGTCTAAACTCTTCTCCATGGCTGGACCCCCAAATAATATTCCTTTACGTGCTAAGGGGTATCTAGAGAGTGGGATAGGTTTAATAACTACCCTAACCCTAACGCGTACCCTAACCCTAACCCCTACCCTAACCCTAACACGTACCCTAATCCTAACCCGTACCCTAAACCGAGCCCTAACCCTAACACTAACCCTAACCCTAACCCTAACCCATACCCTACGCCGTACCCGCACCCCTCCCCGAACCCATATCCTAAGCCGTACCCTAAGCCTAACCCTAAGCCTAACCCTAACCCTAGGCTACCCTTGACTGCTTCTGCCTCCAATAGATTTCCTAAGCACTAGTGTTTTAAGGAACAGCTTAAAAAGAGAATCCTAATGTGATTTCTTTATAATGGGTGTGTTCCTTATCTTATCCCAGTGTCTAAATTCTTCTCCATGGCTGGAGCCCCAAATAATATACCTTTACGTGCTAAGGGGTGTCTAGAGAGTGGGATAGGTTTAATAACTACCCTAACCCTAACACGTACCCTAACCCTAACCCCTACCCTAACCCTAACACGTACCCTATTCCTAACCCGTACCCTAAACCGAGCCCTAACCCTAACACTAACCCTAACCCTAACCCTAACCCATACCCTACGCCGTACCCGCACCCCTCCCCGAACCCGTACCCTAAGCCGTACCCTAAACCTTACCCTAAGCCTAAACCTAACACTAGGCTACCCTTGACTGCTTCTGCCTCCAATAGATTTCCTAAGCACTAGTGTTTTAAGGAACAGCTTAAAAAGAGAATCCTAATGTGATTTCTTTATAATGGGTGTGTTCCTTATCTTATCCCAGTGTCTAAACTCTTCTCCATGGCTGGACCCCCAAATAATATTCCTTTACGTGCTAAGGGGTACCTACATAGTTGGATAGGCTTAATAACTACCCTAACCCTAACGCGTACCCTAACCCTAACCCCTACCCTAACCCTAACACGTACCCTAATCCTAACCCGTACCCTAAACCGAGACCTAACCCTATCACTAACACTAACCCTAACCCTAACCCATACTCTACGCCGTACCCGCACCCCTACCCGAACCCGTATCCTAAGCCGTACCCTAACCCTAACCCTAAGCCTAACCCTAACCCTAGGCTACCCTTGACTGCTTCTGCCTCCAATAGATTTCCTAAGCACTAGTGTTTTAAGGAAGAGCTTAAAAAGAGAATCCTAATGTGATTTCTTTATAATGGGTGTGTTCCTTATCTTATCCTAGTGTCTAAACTCTTCTCCATGGCTGGACCCCCAAATAATATTCCTTTACGTGCTAAGGGGTATCTAGAGAGTGGGATAGGTTTAATAACTACCCTAACCCTAACGCATACCCTAACCCTAACCCCTACCCTAACCCTAACAAGTACCCTAATCCTAACCCGTACCCTAAACCGAGCCCTAACCCTAACACTAACCCTAACCCTAACCCTAACCCATACCCTACGCCGTACCCGAAACCCTCCCCGAACCCGTACCCTAAGCCGTACCCTAAGCCTAACCCTAAGCCTAACCCTAACCCTAGGCTACCCTTGACTGCTTCTGCCTCCAATAGATTTCCTAAGCACTAGTGTTTTAAGGAACAGCTTAAAAAGAGAATCCTAATGTGATTTCTTTGTAATGGGTGTGTTCCTTATCTTATCCCAGTGTCTAAACTCTTCTCCATGGCTGGACCCCCAAATAATATTCCTTTACGTGCTAAGGAGTGTCTAGAGAGTGGGATAGGTTTAATAACTACCCTAACCCTAACGCGTACCCTAACCCTAACCCCTACCGTAACCCTAACACGTACCCTAATCCTAACCCGTACCCTAAACCGAGCCCTAACCCTAACACTAACCCTAACCCTAACCCTAACCCATACCCTACGCCGTACCCGCACCCCTCCCCGAACCCGTATCCTAAGCCGTACCCTAAGCCTAACCCTAAGCCTAACCCTAACCCTAGGCTACCCTTGACTGCTTCTGCCTCCAATAGATTTCCTAAGCACTAGTGTTTTAAGGAACAGCATAAAAAGAGAATCCTAATGTGATTTCTTTATAATGGGTGTGTTCCTTATCTTATCCCAGTGTCTAAACTCTTCTCCATGGCTGGACCCCCAAATAATATTCCTTTATGTGCTAAGGGGTATCTAGGGAGTGGGATAGGTTTAATAACTACCCTAACCCTAACGCGTACCCTAACCCTAACCCCTACCCTAACCCTAACACGTACCCTAATCCTAACCCGTACCCTAAACCGAGCCTTAACCCTAACACTAACCCTAACCCTAACCCTAACCCATACCCTATGCCGTACCCGCACCCCTCCCCGAACCCGTACCCTAAGCCGTACCCTAAGCCTAACCCTAAGCCTAACCCTAACCCTAGGCTACCCTTGACTGCTTCTGCCTCCAATAGATTTCCTAAGCACTAGTGTTTTAAGGAACAGCTTAAAAAGAGAATCCTAATGTGATTTCTTTGTAATGGGTGTGGTCCTTATCCCAGTGTCTAAACTCTTCTCCATGGCTGGACCCCCAAATAATATTCCTTTACGTGCTAAGGAGTGTCTAGAGAGTGGGATAGGTTTAATAACTACCCTAACCCTAACACGTACCCTAACCCTAACCCCTACCCTAACCCTAACACGTACCCTAATCCTAACCCGTACCCTAAACCGAGCCCTAACCCTAACACTAACCCTAACCCTAACCCTAACCCATACCCTACGCCGTACCCGCACCCCTCCCCGAACCCGTATCCTAAGCCGTACCCTAAGCCTAACCCTAAGCCTAACCCTAACCCTAGGCTACCCTTGACTGCTTCTGCCTCCAATAGATTTCCTAAGCACTAGTGTTTTAAGGAACAGCATAAAAAGAGAATCCTAATGTGATTTCTTTATAATGGGTGTATTCCTTATCTTATCCTAGTGTCTAAACTCTTCTCCATGGCTGGAGCCCCAAATAATATTCCTTTACGTGCTAAGGGGTATCTAGAGAGTGGGATAGGTTTAATAACTACCCTAACCCTAACGCGTACCCTAACCCTAACCCCTACCCTAACCCTAACACGTACCCTAATCCTAACCCGTACCCTAAACCGAGCCCTAACCCTAACACTAACCCTAACCCTAACCCTAACCCATACCCTACGCCGTACCCGCACCCCTCCCCGAACCCGTACCCTAAGCCGTATCCTAAGCCTAACCCTAAGCCTAACCCTAACCCTAGGCTACCCTTGACTGCTTCTGCCTCCAATAGATTTCCTAAGCACTAGTGTTTTAAGAAACAGCTTAAAAAGAGAATCCTAATGTGATTTCTTTATAATGGGTGTGTTCCTTATCTTATCCCAGTGTCTAAACTCTTCTCCATGGCTGGACCCCCAAATAATATTCTTTACGTGCTAAGGGGTATCTAGAGAGTGGGATAGGTTTAATAACTACGCTAACCCTAACGCGTACCCTAACCCTAAACCCTACCCTAACCCTAACACGTACCCTAATCCTAACCCGTACCCTAAACCGAGCCCTAACCCTATCACTAACCCTAACCCTAACCCTAACCCATACCCTACGCCGTACACGCACCCCTCCCCGAATCCGTACCCTAAGCCGTACCCTAACACTAACCCTAAGCCTAACCCTAACCCTAGGCTACCCTTGAATGCTTCTGCCTCCAATAGATTTCCTAAGCACTAGTGTTTTAAGGAACAGCTTAAAAAGAGAATCCTAATGTGATTTCTTTATAATGGGTGTGTTCCGTATCTTATCCTAGTGTCTAAACTCTTCTCCATGGCTGGACCCCCAAATAATATTCCTTTACGTGCTAAGGGGTATCTAGAGAGTGGGATAGGTTTAATAACTACCCTAACCCTAATGCGTACCCTATCCCTAACCCCTACCCTAACCCTAACACGTACCCTAATCGTAACCCGTACCCTAAACCGAGCCCTAACCCTAAGACTAACCCTAACCCTAACCCTAACCATACCCTACGCCGTACCCGCACCCCTCCCCGAACCCGTACCCTAAGCCGTACCCTAAGCCTAACCCTAACCCTAGGCTACCCTTGACTGCTTCTGCCGCCAATAGATTTCCTAAGCACTAGTGTTTTAAGGAACAGCTTAAAAAGAGAATCCTAATGTGATTTCTTTATAATGGGTGTGTTCCTTATCTTATCCCAGTGTACTAAACTCTTCTCCATGGCTGGAGCCCCAAATAATATAGCTTTACGTGCTAAGGAGTGTCTAGACAGTGGGATAGGTTTAATAACTACCCTAACCCTAACACGTACCCTAACCCTAACCCCTACCCTAACCCTAACACGTACCCTATTCCTAACCCGTACCCTAAACCGAGCCCTAACCCTATCACTAACCCTAACCCTAACCCTAATCCATACCCTACGCCGTACCCGCACCCCTCCCCGAACCCGCACCCTAAGCCGTACCCTAAGCCTAACCCTAAGCCTAACCCTAACCCTAGGCTACCCTTGACTGCTTCTGCCTCCAATAGATTTCCTAAGCACTAGTGTTTTAAGGAACAGCATAAAAAGAGAATCCTAATGTGATTTCTTTATAATGGGTGTGTTCCTTATCTTATCCTAGTGTCTAAACTCTTCTCCATGGCTGGACCCCCAAATAATATTCCTTTACGTGCTAAGGGGTATCTAGAGAGTGGGATAGGTTTAATAACTACCCTAACCCTAATGCGTACCCTAACCCTAAACCCTACCCTAACCCTAACACGTACCCTAATTCTAACCCGTACCCTAAACCGAGTCCTAACCCTATCACTAACCCTAACCCTAACCCTAACCCATACCCTACGCCGTACCCGCACCCCTCCCCGAATCCGTACCCTAAGCCGTACCCTAACACTAACCCTAAGCCTAACCCTAACCCTAGGCTACCCTTGAATGCTTCTGCCTCCAATAGATTTCCTAAGCACTAGTGTTTTAAGGAACAGCTTAAAAAGAGAATCCTAATGTGATTTCTTTATAATGGGTGTGTTCCGTATCTTATCCTAGTGTCTAAACTCTTCTCCATGGCTGGACCCCCAAATAATATTCCTTTACGTGCTAAGGGGTATCTAGAGAGTGGGATAGGTTTAATAACTACCCTAACCCTAACGCGTACCCTAACCCTAACCCCTACCCTAACCCTAACACGTACCCTAATCCTAACCCGTACCCTAAACCGAGCCCTAACCCTAACACTAACCTAACCCTAACCCTAACCCATACCCTACGCCGTACCCGCACCCCTCCCCGAACCCGTACCCTAAGCCGTACCCTAAGCCTAACCCTAAGCCTAACCCTAACCCTAGGCTACCCTTGACTGCTTCTGCCTCCAATAGATTTCCTAAGCACTAGTGTTTTAAGGAACAGCTTAAAAAGAGAATCCTAATGTGATTTCTTTATAATGGGTGTGTTCCTTATGTTATCCCAGTGTCTAAATTCTTCTCCATGGCTGGAGCCCCAAATAATATACCTTTACGTGCTAAGGGGTGTCTAGAGAGTGGGATAGGTTTAATAACTACCCTAACCCTAACACGTACCCTAACCCTAACCCCTACCCTAACCCTAACACGTACCCTATTCCTAACCCGTACCCTAAACCGAGCCCTAACCCTAACACTAACCCTAACCCTAACCCTAACCCATACCCTACGCCGTACCCGCACCCCTCCCCGAACCCGTACCCTAAGCCGTACCCTAAACCTTACCCTAAGCCTAAACCTAACACTAGGCTACCCTTGACTGCTTCTGCCTCCAATAGATTTCCTAAGCACTAGTGTTTTAAGGAACAGCTTAAAAAGAGAATCCTAATGTGATTTCTTTATAATGGGTGTGTTCCTTATCTTATCCCAGTGTCTAAACTCTTCTCCATGGCTGGACCCCCAAATAATATTCCTTTACGTGCTACGGGGTACCTAGAGAGTTGGATAGGCTTAATAACTACCCTAACCCTAACGCGTACCCTAACCCTAACCCCTACCCTAACCCTAACACGTACCCTAATCCTAACCCGTACCCTAAACCGAGACCTAACCCTATCACTAACACTAACCCTAACCCTAACCCATACTCTACGCCGTACCCGCACCCCTACCCGAACCCGTATCCTAAGCCGTACCCTAACCCTAACCCTAAGCCTAACCCTAACCCTAGGCTACCCTTGACTGCTTCTGCCTCCAATAGATTTCCTAAGCACTAGTGTTTTAAGGAAGAGCTTAAAAAGAGAATCCTAATGTGATTTCTTTATAATGGGTGTGTTCCTTATCTTATCCTAGTGTCTAAACTCTTCTCCATGGCTGGACCCCCAAATAATATTCCTTTACGTGCTAAGGGGTATCTAGAGAGTGGGATAGGTTTAATAACTACCCTAACCCTAACGCGTACCCTAACCCTAACCCCTACCCTAACCCTAACAAGTACCCTAATCCTAACCCGTACCCTAAACCGAGCCCTAACCCTAACACTAACCCTAACCCTAACCCTAACCCATACCCTACGCCGTACCCGAAACCCTCCCCGAACCCGTACCCTAAGCCGTACCCTAAGCCTAACCCTAAGCCTAACCCTAACCCTAGGCTACCCTTGACTGCTTCTGCCTCCAATAGATTTCCTAAGCACTAGTGTTTTAAGGAACAGCTTAAAAAGAGAATCCTAATGTGATTTCTTTGTAATGGGTGTGTTCCTTATCTTATCCCAGTGTCTAAACTCTTCTCCATGGCTGGACCCCCAAATAATATTCCTTTACGTGCTAAGGAGTGTCTAGAGAGTGGGATAGGTTTAATAACTACCCTAACCCTAACGTGTACCCTAACCCTAACCCCTACCCTAACCCTAACACGTACCCTAATCCTAACCCGTACCCTAAACCGAGCCCTAACCCTAACACTAACCCTAACCCTAACCCTAACCCATACCCTACGCCGTACCCGCACCCCTCCCCGAACCCGTATCCTAAGCCGTACCCTAAGCCTAACCCTAAGCCTAACCCTAACCCTAGGCTACCCTTGACTGCTTCTGCCTCCAATAGATTTCCTAAGCACTAGTGTTTTAAGGAACAGCATAAAAAGAGAATCCTAATGTGATTTCTTTATAATGGGTGTGTTCCTTATCTTATCCTAGTGTCTAAACTCTTCTCCATGGCTGGACCCCCAAATAATATTCCTTTCCGTGCTAAGGGGTATCTAGAGAGTGGGATAGGTTTAATAACTACCCTAACCCTAACGCGTACCCTAACCCTAACCCCTACCCTAACCCTAACACGTACCCTAATCCTAACCCGTACCCTAAACCGAGCCCTAACCCTAACACTAACCCTAACCCTAACCCTAACCCATACCCTACGCCGTACCCGCACCCCTCCCCGAACCCGTACCCTAAGCCGTACCCTAAGCCTAACCCTAAGCCTAACCCTAACCCTAGGCTACCCTTGAATGCTTCTGCCTCCAATAGATTTCCTAAGCACTACTGTTTTAAGGAACAGCTTAAAAAGAGAATCCTAATGTGATTTCTTTATAATGGGTGTGTTCCGAATCTTATCCCAGTGTCTAAACTCTTCTCCATGGCTGGACCCCCAAATAATATTCCTTTACGTGCTAAGGGGTATCTAGAGAGTGGGATAGGTTTAATAACTACCCTAACCCTAACGCGTACCCTAACCCTAACCCCTACCCTAACCCTAACACGTACCCTAATCCTAACCCGTACCCTAAACCGAGCCCTAACCCTAACACTAACCCTAACCCTAACCCTAACCCATACCCTACGCCATACCCGCACCCCTCCCCGAACCCGTACCCTAAGCCGTCCCCTAAGCCTAACCCTAAGCCTAACCCTAACCCTAGGCTACCCTTGACTGCTTCTGCCTCCAATAGATTTCCTAAGCACTAGTGTTTTAAGGAACAGCTTAAAAAGAGAATCCTAATGTTATTTCTTTATAGTGGGTTTGTTCCTTATCTTATCCCAGTGTCTAAATTCTTCTCCATGGCTGGAGCCCCAAATAATATACCTTTACGTGCTAAGGGGTGTCTAGAGAGTGGGATAGGTTTAATAACTACCCTAACCCTAACACGTACCCTAACCCTAACCCCTACCCTAACCCTAACACGTACCCTATTCCTAACCCGTACCCTAAACCGAGCCCTAACCCTAACACTAACCCTAACCCTAACCCTAACCCATACCCTACGCCGTACCCGCACCCCTCCCCGAACCCGTACCCTAAGCCGTACCCTAAACCTTACCCTAAGCCTAAACCTAACACTAGGCTACCCTTGACTGCTTCTGCCTCCAATAGATTTCCTAAGCACTAGTGTTTTAAGGAACAGCTTAAAAAGAGAATCCTAATGTGATTTCTTTATAATGGGTGTGTTCCTTATCTTATCCCAGTGTCTAAACTCTTCTCCATGGCTGGACCCCCAAATAATATTCCTTTACGTGCTAAGGGGTACCTAGAGAGTTGGATAGGCTTAATAACTACCCTAACGCTAACGCGTACCCTAACCCTAACCCCTACCCTAACCCTAACACGTACCCTAATCCTAACCCGTACCCTAAACCGAGACCTAACCCTATCACTAACACTAACCCTACCCTAACCCATACTCTACGCCGTACCCGCACCCCTACCCGAACCCGTATCCTAAGCTGTACCCTAACCCTAACCCTAAGCCTAACCCTAACCCTAGGCTACCCTTGACTGCTTCTGCCTCCAATAGATTTCCTAAGCACTAGTGTTTTAAGGAAGAGCTTAAAAAGAGAATCCTAATGTGATTTCTTTGTAATGGGTGTGTTCCTTATCTTATCCCAGTGTCTAAACTCTTCTCCATGGCTGGACCCCCAAATAATATTCCTTTACGTGCTAAGGAGTGTCTAGAGAGTGGGATAGGTTTAAAAACTACCCTAACCCTAACGCGTACCCTAACCCTAACCCCTACCCTAACCCTAACACGTACCCTAATCCTAACCCGTACCCTAAACCGAGCCCTAACCCTAACACTAACCCTAACCCTAACCCTAACCCATACCCTACGCCGTACCCGCACCCCTCCCCGAACCTGTATCCTCAGCCGTACCCTAAGCCTAACCCTAAGCCTAACCCTAACCCTAGGCTACCCTTGACTGCTTCTGCCTCCAATAGATTTCCTAAGCACTAGTGTTTTAAGGAACAGCATAAAAAGAGAATCCTAATGTGATTTCTTTATAATGGGTGTGTTCCTTATCTTATCCCAGTGTCTAAACTCTTCTCCATGGCTGGACCCCCAAATAATATTCCTTTACGTGCTAAGGGGTACCTAGAGAGTTGGATAGGCTTAATAACTACCCTAACCCTAACGCGTACCCTAACCCTAGGCCCTACCCTAACCCTAACACGTACCCTAATCCTAACCCGTACCCTAAACCGAGACCTAACCCTATCACTAACACTAACCCTAACCCTAACCCATACTCTACGCCGTACCCGCACCCCTACCCGAACCCGTATCCTAAGCCGTACCCTAACCCTAACCCTAAGCCTAACCCTAACCCTAGGCTACCCTTGACTGCTTCTGCCTCCAATAGATTTCCTAAGCACTAGTGTTTTAAGGAACAGCTTAAAAAGAGAATCCTAATGTGATTTCTTTATAATGGGTGTGTTCCTTATCTTATCCTAGTGTCTAAACTCTTCTCCATGGCTGGACCCCCAAATAATATTCCTTTACGTGCTAAGGGGTATCTAGAGAGTGGGATAGGTTTAATAACTACCCTAACCCTAACGCGTACCCTAACCCTAACCCCTACCCTAACCCTAACAAGTACCCTAATCCTAACCCGTACCCTAAACCGAGCCCTAACCCTAACACTAACCCTAACCCTAACCCTAACCCATACCCTACGCCGTACCCGAAACCCTCCCCGAACCCGTACCCTAAGCCGTACCCTAAGCCTAACCCTAAGCCTAACCCTAACCCTAGGCTACCCTTGACTGCTTCTGCCTCCAATAGATTTCCTAAGCACTAGTGTTTTAAGGAACAGCTTAAAAAGAGAATCCTAATGTGATTTCTTTGTAATGGGTGTGTTCCTTATCTTATCCCAGTGTCTAAACTCTTCTCCATGGCTGGACCCCCAAATAATATTCCTTTACGTGCTAAGGAGTGTCTAGAGAGTGGGATAGGTTTAATAACTACCCTAACCCTAACGTGTACCCTAACCCTAACCCCTACCCTAACCCTAACACGTACCCTAATCCTAACCCGTACCCTAAACCGAGCCCTAACCCTAACACTAACCCTAACCCTAACCCTAACCCATACCCTACGCCGTACCCGCACCCCTCCCCGAACCCGTATCCTAAGCCGTACCCTAAGCCTAACCCTAAGCCTAACCCTAACCCTAGGCTACCCTTGACTGCTTCTGCCTCCAATAGATTTCCTAAGCACTAGTGTTTTAAGGAACAGCATAAAAAGAGAATCCTAATGTGATTTCTTTATAATGGGTGTGTTCCTTATCTTATCCTAGTGTCTAAACTCTTCTCCATGGCTGGACCCCCAAATAATATTCCTTTCCGTGCTAAGGGGTATCTAGAGAGTGGGATAGGTTTAATAACTACCCTAACCCTAACGCGTACCCTAACCCTAACCCCTACCCTAACCCTAACACGTACCCTAATCCTAACCCGTACCCTAAACCGAGCCCTAACCCTAACACTAACCCTAACCCTAACCCTAACCCATACCCTACGCCGTACCCGCACCCCTCCCCGAACCCGTACCCTAAGCCGTACCCTAAGCCTAAACCTAAGCCTAACCCTAACCCTAGGCTACCCTTGAATGCTTCTGCCTCCAATAGATTTCCTAAGCACTAGTGTTTTAAGGAACAGCTTAAAAAGAGAATCCTAATGTGATTTCTTTATAATGGGTGTGTTCCGAATCTTATCCCAGTGTCTAAACTCTTCTCCATGGCTGGACCCCCAAATAATATTCCTTTACGTGCTAAGGGGTATCTAGAGAGTGGGATAGGTTTAATAACTACCCTAACCCTAACGCGTACCCTAACCCTAACCCCTACCCTAACCCTAACACGTACCCTAATCGTAACCCGTACCCTAAACCGAGCCCTAACCCTAACACTAACCCTAACCCTAACCCTAACCCATACCCTACGCCGTACCCGCACCCCTCCCCGAACCCGTACCCTAAGCCGTACCCTAAGCCTAACCCTAAGCCTAACCCTAACCCTAGGCTACCCTTGACTGCTTCTGCCGCCAATAGATTTCCTAAGCACTAGTGTTTTAAGGAACAGCTTAAAAAGAGAATCCTAATGTGATTTCTTTATAATGGGTGTGTTCCTTATCTTATCCCAGTGTCTAAACTCTTCTCCATGGCTGGAGCCCCAAATAATATAGCTTTACGTGCTAAGGAGTGTCTAGACAGTGGGATAGGTTTAATAACTACCCTAACCCTAACACGTACCCTAACCCTAACCCCTACCCTAACCCTAACACGTACCCTATTCCTAACCCGTACCCTAAACCGAGCCCTAACCCTATCACTAACCCTAACCCTAACCCTAATCCATACCCTACGCCGTACCCGCACCCCTCCCCGAACCCGCACCCTAAGCCGTACCCTAAGCCTAACCCTAAGCCTAACCCTAACCCTAGGCTACCCTTGACTGCTTCTGCCTCCAATAGATTTCCTAAGCACTAGTGTTTTAAGGAACAGCATAAAAAGAGAATCCTAATGTGATTTCTTCATAATGGGTGTGTTCCTTATCTTATCCTAGTGTCTAAACTCTTCTCCATGGCTGGACCCCCAAATAATATTCCTTTACGTGCTAAGGGGTATCTAGAGAGTGGGATAGGTTTAACAACTACCCTAACCCTAATGCGTACCCTAACCCTAAACCCTACCCTAACCGTAACACGTACCCTAATTCTAACCTGTACCCTAAACCGAGTCCTAACCCTATCACTAACCCTAACCCTAACCCTAACCCATACCCTACGCCGTACCCGCACCCCTCCCCGAATCCGTACCCTAAGCCGTACCCTAACACTAACCCTAAGCCTAACCCTAACCCTAGGCTACCCTTGAATGCTTCTGCCTCCAATAGATTTCCTAAGCACTAGTGTTTTAAGGAACAGCTTAAAAAGAGAATCCTAATGTGATTTCTTTATAATGGGTGTGTTCCGTATCTTATCCTAGTGTCAAAACTCTTCTCCATGGCTGGACCCCCAAATAATATTCCTTTACGTGCTAAGGGGTATCTAGAGAGTGGGATAGGTTTAATAACTACCCTAACCCTAACGCGTACCCTAACCCTAACCCCTACCCTAACCCTAACACGTACCCTAATCCTAACCCGTACCCTAAACCGAGCCCTAACCCTAACACTAACCCTAACCCTAACCCTAACCCATACCCTACGCCATACCCGCACCCCTCCCCGAACCCGTACCCTAAGCCGTCCCCTAAGCCTAACCCTAAGCCTAACCCTAACCCTAGGCTACCCTTGACTGCTTCTGCCTCCAATAGATTTCCTAAGCACTAGTGTTTTAAGGAACAGCTTAAAAAGAGAATCCTAATGTTATTTCTTTATAGTGGGTTTGTTCCTTATCTTATCCCAGTGTCTAAATTCTTCTCCATGGCTGGAGCCCCAAATAATATACCTTTACGTGCTAAGGGGTGTCTAGAGAGTGGGATAGGTTTAATAACTACCCTAACCCTAACACGTACCCTAACCCTAACCCCTACCCTAACCCTAACACGTACCCTATTCCTAACCCGTACCCTAAACCGAGCCCTAACCCTAACACTAACCCTAACCCTAACCCTAACCCATACCCTACGCCGTACCCGCACCCCTCCCCGAACCCGTACCCTAAGCCGTACCCTAAACCTTACCCTAAGCCTAAACCTAACACTAGGCTACCCTTGACTGCTTCTGCCTCCAATAGATTTCCTAAGCACTAGTGTTTTAAGGAACAGCTTAAAAAGAGAATCCTAATGTGATTTCTTTATAATGGGTGTGTTCCTTATCTTATCCCAGTGTCTAAACTCTTCTCCATGGCTGGACCCCCAAATAATATTCCTTTACGTGCTAAGGGGTACCTAGAGAGTTGGATAGGCTTAATAACTACCCTAACGCTAACGCGTACCCTAACCCTAACCCCTACCCTAACCCTAACACGTACCCTAATCCTAACCCGTACCCTAAACCGAGACCTAACCCTATCACTAACACTAACCCTAACCCTAACCCATACTCTACGCCGTACCCGCACCCCTACCCGAACCCGTATCCTAAGCTGTACCCTAACCCTAACCCTAAGCCTAACCCTAACCCTAGGCTACCCTTGACTGCTTCTGCCTCCAATAGATTTCCTAAGCACTAGTGTTTTAAGGAAGAGCTTAAAAAGAGAATCCTAATGTGATTTCTTTGTAATGGGTGTGTTCCTTATCTTATCCCAGTGTCTAAACTCTTCTCCATGGCTGGACCCCCAAATAATATTCCTTTACGTGCTAAGGAGTGTCTAGAGAGTGGGATAGGTTTAATAACTACCCTAACCCTAACGCGTACCCTAACCCTAACCCCTACCCTAACCCTAACACGTACCCTAATCCTAACCCGTACCCTAAACCGAGCCCTAACCCTAACACTAACCCTAACCCTAACCCTAACCCATACCCTACGCCGTACCCGCACCCCTCCCCGAACCCGTATCCTCAGCCGTACCCTAAGCCTAACCCTAAGCCTAACCCTAACCCTAGGCTACCCTTGACTGCTTCTGCCTCCAATAGATTTCCTAAGCACTAGTGTTTTAAGGAACAGCATAAAAAGAGAATCCTAATGTGATTTCTTTATAATGGGTGTGTTCCTTATCTTATCCCAGTGTCTAAACTCTTCTCCATGGCTGGACCCCCAAATAATATTCCTTTACGTGCTAAGGGGTACCTAGAGAGTTGGATAGGCTTAATAACTACCCTAACCCTAACGCGTACCCTAACCCTAGGCCCTACCCTAACCCTAACACGTACCCTAATCCTAACCCGTACCCTAAACCGAGACCTAACCCTATCACTAACACTAACCCTAACCCTAACCCATACTCTACGCCGTACCCGCACCCCTACCCGAACCCGTATCCTAAGCCGTACCCTAACCCTAACCCTAAGCCTAACCCTAACCCTAGGCTACCCTTGACTGCTTCTGCCTCCAATAGATTTCCTAAGCACTAGTGTTTTAAGGAACAGCTTAAAAAGAGAATCCTAATGTGATTTCTTTATAATGGGTGTGTTCCTTATCTTATCCTAGTGTCTAAACTCTTCTCCATGGCTGGACCCCCAAATAATATTCCTTTACGTGCTAAGGGGTATCTAGAGAGTGGGATAGGTTTAATAACTACCCTAACCCTAACGCGTACCCTAACCCTAACCCCTACCCTAACCCTAACAAGTACCCTAATCCTAACCCGTACCCTAAACCGAGCCCTAACCCTAACACTAACCCTAACCCTAACCCTAACCCATACCCTACGCCGTACCCGCACCCCTCCCCGAACCCATACCCTAAGCCGTACCCTAAGCCTAACCCTAAGCCTAACCCTAACCCTAGGCTACCCTTGACTGCTTCTGCCTCCAATAGATTTCCTAAGCACTAGTGTTTTAAGGAACAGCTTAAAAGAGAATCTAATGTGATTTCTTTATAATGGGTGTGTTCCTTATCTTATCCCAGTGTCTAAATTCTTCTCCATGGCTGGAGCCCCAAATAATATACCTTTACGTGCTAAGGGGTGTCTAGAGAGTGGGATAGGTTTAATAACTACCCTAACCCTAACACGTACCCTAACCCTAACCCCTACCCTAACCCTAACACGTACCCTATTCCTAACCCGTACCCTAAACCGAGCCCTAACCCTAACACTAACCCTAACCCTAACCCTAACCCATACCCTACCCGACCCGCTACCGCCTCCGACCCGTCCAAGCCCGTACCCTAAGCCGTACCCTAAACCTTACCCTAAGCCTAAACCTAACACTAGGCTACCCTTGACTGCTTCTGCCTCCAATAGATTTCCTAAGCACTAGTGTTTTAAGGAACAGCTTAAAAAGAGAATCCTAATGTGATTTCTTTATAATGGGTGTGTTCCTTATCTTATCCCAGTGTCTAAACTCTTCTCCATGGCTGGACCCCCAAATAATATTCCTTTACGTGCTAAGGGGTACCTAGATAGTTGGATAGGCTTAATAACTACCCTAACCCTAACGCGTACCCTAACCCTAACCCCTACCCTAACCCTAACACGTACCCTAATCCTAACCCGTACCCTAAACCGAGACCTAACCCTATCACTAACACTAACCCTAACCCTAACCCATACCCTACGCCGTACCCGCACCCCTCCCCGAATCCGTACCCTAAGCCGTACCCTAACACTAACCCTAAGCCTAACCCTAACCCTAGGCTACCCTTGAATGCTTCTGCCTCCAATTGATTTCCTAAGCACTAGTGTTTTAAGGAACAGCTTAAAAAGAGAATCCTAATGTGATTTCTTTATAATGGGTGTGTTCCTTATCTTATCCCAGTGTCTAAACTCTTCTCCATGGCTGGACCCCCAAATAATATTCCTTTACGTGCTAAGGGGTATCTAGAGAGTGGGATAGGTTTAATAACTACCCTAACCCTAACGCGTACCCTAACCCTAACCCCTACCCTAACCCTAACACGTACCCTAATCCTAAACGTACCCTAAACCGAGCCCTAACCCTAACACTAACCCTAACCCTAACCCTAACCCATACCCTCCGCCGTACCCGCACCCCTCCCCGAACCCGTACCCTAAGCCGTACCCTAAGCCTAACCCTAAGCCTAACCCTAACCCTAGGCTACCCTTGACTGCTTCTGCATCCAGTAGATTTCCTAAGCACTAGTGTTTTAAGGAACAGCTTAAAAAGAGAATCCTAATGTGATTTCTTTATAATGGGTGTGTCCCTTACCTTATCCCAGTGTCTAAACTCTTCTCCATGGCTGGAACCCCAAATAATATTCCTTTACGTGCTAAGGGGTATCTAGAGAGTGGGATAGGTTTAATAACTACCCTAACCCTAACGCGTACCCTAATCCTAACCCCTACCCTAACCCTAACACGTACCCTAATCCTAACCCGTACCCTAAACCGAGCCCTAACCCTATCACTAACCCTAACCCTAACCCTAACGCATACCCTACGCCGTACCCGCACCCCTCCCCGAACCCGTACCCTAAGCCATACCCTAAGCCTAACCCTAAGCCTAACCCTAACCCTAGGCTACCCTTGACTGCTTCTGCCTCCAATAGATTTCCTAAGCACTAGTGTTTTAAGAAACAGCTTAAAAAGAGAATCCTAATGTGATTTCTTTATAATGGGTGTGTTCCTTATCTTATCCCAGTGTCTAAACTCTTCTCCATGGCTGGACCCCCAAATAATATTCCTTTACGTGCTAAGGAGTGTCTAGAGAGTGGGATAGGTTTAATAACTACCCTAACCCTAACACGTACCCTAACCCTAACCCCTACCCTAACCCTAACACGTACCCTAATCCTAACCCGTACCCTAAACCGAGCCCTAACCCTAACACTAACCCTAACCCTAACCCATACCCTAGCCCATACCCGCACCCCTCCCGAACCTGTATCCTAAGCCGTACCCTAAGCCTAACCCTAAGCCTAACCCTAACCCTAGGCTACCCTTGACTGCTTCTGCCTCCAATAGATTTCCTAAGCACTAGTGTTTTAAGGAACAGCATAAAAAGAGAATCCTAATGTGATTTCTTTATAATGGGTGTGTTCCTTATCTTATCCTAGTGTCTAAACTCTTCTCCATGGCTGGACCCCCAAATAATATTCCTTTACGTGCTAAGGGGTATCTAGAGAGTGGGATAGGTTTAATAACTACCCTAACCCTAACGCGTACCCTAACCCTAACCCCTACCCTAACCCTAACACGTACCCTAATCCTAACCCGTACCCTAAACCGAGCCCTAACACTAACACTAACCCTAACCCTAACCCTAACCCATACCCTACGCCGTACCCGCACCCCTCCCCGAACCCGTACCCTAAGCCGTACCCTAAGCCTTACCCTAAGCCTAACCCTAACCCTAGGCTACCCTTGTTTGCTTCTGCCTCCAATAGATTTCCTAAGCACTAATGTTTTAAGGAACAGCTTAAAAAGAGAATCCTAATGTGATTTCTTTATAATGGGTGTGTTCCTTATCTTATCCCAGTGTCTAAACTCTTCTGCATGGCTGGAGCCCCAAATAATATTCCTTTACGTGCTAAGGGGTGTCTAGAGAGTGGGATAGGTTTAATAACTACCCTAACACTAACACGTACCCTAACCCTAACCCCTACCCTAACCCTAACACGTACCCTATTCCTAACCCGTAACCTAAACCGAGCCCTAACCCTAACACTAACCCTAACCCTAACCCTAACCCATACCCTACGCCGTACCCGCACCCCTCCCCGAACCCGTACCCTAAGCCGTACCCTAAGCCTAACCCTAAGCCTAACCCTAACCCTAGGCTACCCTTGACTGCTTCTGCCTCCAATAGATTTCCTAAGCACTAGTGTTTTAAGAAACAGCTTAAAAAGAGAATCCTAATGTGATTTCTTTGTAATGGGTGTGTTCCTTATCTTATCCCAGTGTCTAAACTCTTCTCCATGGCTGCACCCCCAAATAATATTCCTTTACGTGCTAAGGGGTATCCAGAGAGTGGGATAGGTTTAATAACTACCCTAACCCTAATGCGTACCCTAACCCTAAACCCTACCCTAACCCTAACACGTACCCTAATTCTAACCCGTACCCTAAACCGAGCCCTAACCCTATCACTAACCCTAACCCTAACCCTAACCCATACCCTACGCCGTACCCGCACCCCTCCCCGAATCCGTACCCTAAGCCGTACCCTAACACTAACCCTAAGCCTAACCCTAACCCTAGGCTACCCTTGAATGCTTCTGCCTCCAATAGATTTCCTAAGCACTAGTGTTTTAAGGAACAGCTTAAAAAGAGAATCCTAATGTGATTTCTTTATAATGGGTGTGTTCCGTATCTTATCCTAGTGTCTAAACTCTTCTCCATGGCTGGACCCCCAAATAATATTCCTTTACGTGCTAAGGGGTATCTAGAGAGTGGGATAGGTTTAATAACTACCCTAACCGGTACCCTAACCGTACCCTAACCCTAACCCTACCCTACCCTAACCCTACCTACCGTACCCTAAACCGAACCCTAACCCTAACACTAACCCTAACCCTAACCCTAACCCATACCCTTACGCCGTACCCGCACCCCTCCCCGAACCCGTACCCTAAGCCGTACCCTAAGCCTAACCCTAAGCCTAACCCTAACCCTAGGCTACCCTTGACTGCTTCTGCCTCCAATAGATTTCCTAAGCACTAGTGTTTTAAGGAACAGCTTAAAAAGAGAATCCTAATGTGATTTCTTTATAATGGGTGTGTTCCTGATCTTATCCCAGTGTCTAAACTCTTCTCCATGGCTGGAGCCCCAAATAATATAGCTTTACGTGCTAAGGAGTGTCTAGACAGTGGGATAGGTTTAATAACTACCCTAACCCTAACACTACCCTAACCCTAACCCCTACCCTAACCCTAACACGTACCCTATTCCTAACTCTACCCCAAACCGAGCCCTAACCCTATCACTAACCCTAACCCTAACCCTAATCCATACCCTACGCCGTACCCGCACCCCTCCCCGAACCCGCACCCTAAGCCGTACCCTAAGCCTAACCCTAAGCCTAACCCTAACCCTAGGCTACCCTTGACTGCTTCTGCCTCCAATAGATTTCCTAAGCACTAGTGTTTTAAGGAACAGCATAAAAAGAGAATCCTAATGTGATTTCTTTATAATGGGTGTGTTCCTTATCTTATCCTAGTGTCTAAACTCTTCTCCATGGCTGGACCCCCAAATAATATTCCTTTACGTGCTAAGGGGTATCTAGAGAGTGGGATAGGTTTAATAACTACCCTAACCCTAACGCGTACCCTAACCCTAACCCCTACCCTAACCCTAACACGTACCCTAATCCTAACCCGTACCCTAAACCGAGCCCTAACCCTAACACTAACCCTAACCCTAACCCTAACCCATACCCTACGCCGTACCCGCACCCCTCCCCGAACCCATACCCTAAGCCGTACCCTAAGCCTAACCCTAAGCCTAACCCTAACCCTAGGCTACCCTTGACTGCTTCTGCCTCCAATAGATTTCCTAAGCACTAGTGTTTTAAGGAACAGCTTAAAAAGAGAATCCTAATGTGATTTCTTTATAATGGGTGTGTTCCTTATCTTATCCCAGTGTCTAAATTCTTCTCCATGGCTGGAGCCCCAAATAATATACCTTTACGTGCTAAGGGGTGTCTAGAGAGTGGGATAGGTTTAATAACTACCCTAACCCTAACACGTACCCTAACCCTAACCCCTACCCTAACCCTAACACGTACCCTATTCCTAACCCGTACCCTAAAACCGAGCCCTAACCCTAACACTAACACTAACCCTAACCCTAACCCATACCCTACGCCGTACCCGCACCCCTCCCCGAACCCGTACCA